>NC_090649.1:369904722-370204722 GCF_040937935.1 Hyperolius riggenbachi | reverse complement strand
CACATTACGATTTTCAGGTGTCTGCTGCCCTCATTACGATTTTCAGGTGTCTGCTGCCCTCATTACGATTTTCAGGTGTCTGCTGCCCACATTACGATTTTCAGGTGTCTGCTGCCCACATTACGATTTTCAGGTGTCTGCTGCCCTCATTACGATTTTCAGGTGTCTGCTGCCCTCATTACGATTTTCAGGTGTCTGCTGCCCACATTGTGATTTTCAGGTGTCTGCTGCCCACATTACGATTTTCTGGTGTCTGCTGCCCTCATTACGATTTTCTGGTGTCTGCTGCCCACATTACGATTTTCAGGTGTCTGCTGCCCACATTACGATTTTCAGGTGTCTGCTGCCCTCATTACGATTTCCAGGTGTCTGCTGCCCTCATTACGATTTTCAGGTGTCTGCTGCCCACATTACGATTTTCAGGTGTCTGCTGCCCACATTACGATTTTCAGGTGTCTGCTGCCCACATTGCGATTTTCAGGTGTCTGCTGCCCACATTGCGATTTTCAGGTGTCTGCTGCCCACATTGCGATTTTCTGGTGTCTGCTGCCCACATTACGATTTTCTGGTGTATGCTGCCCACATTAGGATTTTCTGGTGACTGCTGCCCACATTGCGATTTTCTGGTGACTGCTGCCCACATTGCGATTTTCTGGTGACTGCTGCCCACATTGCGATTTTCTGGTGACTGCTGCCCACATTAGGATTTTCTGGTGTCTGCTGCCCACATTACGACATTCTGGTGACTGACTGCTGCCCACATTAGGATTTTCTGGTGACTGCTGCCCACATTACGATATTCTGGTGACTGCTGCCCACATTAGGATTTTCTGGTGACTGATGCCCACATTGCAATTTTCTGGTGACTGCTGCCCACATGGCGATTTTCTGGTGACTGCTGCCCACATTGCGATTTTCTGGCCCACATTACGATTTTCTGGTGAACACTGCCCACGTTACGATTGTCTGGTGAATGCTGTCCACGTTACGATTTTCTGGTGAACGCTGCCCACATTACGATTTTCTGGCCCACATTACGATTTTCTGGTGAACACTGCCCAAGTTACGATTGTCTGGTGAATGCTGTCCATGTTACAATTTTCTGGTGAACTCTGCCCACATTACGATTTTCTGTCCCACATTACGATATTCTGGTGAACGCTGCCCACATTACGATTGTCTGGTAAATGCAGCCCACGTTACAATTTTCTGGTGACTGCTGCTCACGTTACTATTTTCTGGTGACTGGTGCCCACATTACGATTTTCTGGTGAACTCTGCCCACATTATGATTTTCTAAAGGCCCACATTACGATTTTCTGGTGAACTCTGCCCACATTACGATTTTCTGGCCCACATTACGATTGTCTGGTAAAATGCTGCCCACTTTACAATTAATTTACAGTGAAACGCTGCCCCATTACGATTATTTGGCACCTATGGGGGGGGCCCCATCCAAATATTCGCAGGGGGGCCCAGTGATTTCTAGTTACGCCCCTGCCTGGTACCTATTCCTAAGGCCCCCCAGTGCCTAACCTTAATTCCCCCGGGGCTCCTAAACCTACCCCCCAAACCTTAACAGACCCTACCCCTGGCCCAAAGCCGCGATATGTGGCAAGCAAGTTACATTTTAGTGCACAGAGGTGCCTGATTAGCAGCAGTGAAAGTACATTTCATAGCTGTAACTGCACCCTTTTTTCCAGTTTTGAGTTTGTTTGACTTCCATGAAGTGCAACGCCTTTACATTAATGATGCATTTTCTGAAATATAATTTTCCCAGAGAACCAGTGTCCATTTTGGTAGTCCAGATTTTTCATGCTGTTGGAGTACATCTGGCATAAGAGGAAGATAGCTTGACACATTGTACATACGTCTGCCTCTGTAGTCAAACTCCATGTTATAATTAGTGTCTGATTTTTTGTTGTTATGTAGAATTTGTCATTAACAGATGTACATCTTGGCAAAATAAGTAATTTCTAACATTCAGGAAAAAAAACAACCTTTTCTTTATGGGGCATATTCCATCAGTTGACTTTTAAACTTAGTGGATTTCTGTTTTGTTAAATGTTGTAGAAATAAAAGTAAAGTACATCATATGTGGTTAGTAAAGAGCAAACATGAATTCACTCCCATATTTGGTAACATGGTTAAATGTTTTCTGGATTCTACATAGACAATGGAAATGTATGTCTTGTTTACACACGTGGTAGCATTCTTTGGCAGATCTCCTGGATCCAGACTGAGTTGTAATACACATTTACACAACTGTGCTTTTGTAAATACATTGTGGTGACAATATTTTTATGCCTTTGAAACCCACCCAAGTTCCAAACATGCCTACTAGTTCCCCGGGATAATGTAATAAGTACAATAGAGGGTTAAGTCACAAAATGAAGAAGAAAGAAGACAACAGTGAGGTGTAATTAGCTGTTTCTCCAACATCCATTCCTGTTAGAAAGTCTGATCATTTTGTTCCTGTAAATATCCTTTAAAGAGAATCTGTACTCTAAAATTTGTACAATAAAAAGCATACCATTCTATTCATTATGTTCTCCTGGGCCCCTCGGTGCTGTTTCTGCCACTCCCTGTTGCAATCCTAACTTGTAATTGCCAGTTTTAGGCAGTGTTTACAAACAAAAGACATGGCATGTGATGATAGGCTGAGAGGAGCTCAGTCTGTGACTCATACAGAGGCTGCGGGGGGCCTGTAGAGGGTGTGTATAACTTCTATCCTATCACAAACAGAGTAGCACATTCCTGCCTGAGTGCCTGAGCTCAACAAAGCCGTCAGAGGAAAGAATATTAGATTATATAACAGCGATAATACAGCCACTGTGCAACTAGAAAAGGCTGCAGTAATCCAGACCACATTAGAACATGTATAGGAACTTATAGGATAGAAGAAATAAGGCTGAACATTTTGTTACAGAGTCTCTTTAATGTATGCAGAGCACCATGGAATCCAGATGTATAGTGGTCCCTGGAAACCCTGCAGAGATTTTAGGAGCAGAGTGATTCACATGTCTGACTGACATACTTCTCCATCAGTCTGCGTGCTCCCCATATTCATCCCCAGTGGCGTCTCTTTTCAGTGACCCTACAGATGTATCACATAACATGCTGCTAGGTCACTGAAAAGATGCTGCCAGCGGGGATGAAGACAGCATGCAGACAATAGAGAAACCAGACAGGTGAGTCTCATTGCTGCTAAATTCTCCACAGGTGCCTTGGGAAGCACCATACATTTAGGAGGAGACCTAAGTGGGCCTGGCAGCCCGCTTGTGGGCCTTGGGCAAGTGCCCAGTTTGCATCTATGGAAGCGCTGGCCCTGTTGAAGGGGTATAGACTATAGTGTATTTTCAAAAGTTATTGCTAGGCACTGTTTCCTGTGGACTAATTAACTAATACCTCTGATCCCCAAGCTGTCTCTTTCCTGTCAAGTTCCTCTAGGGTATCAGGTCATGATGAAGTTCACTTATACCGATATTTGGACAGAACCAAAGCAGAAATTGATGCTTAAACTAGGTGAAAAATACTCAAATACCCCTTTTTAAAATTCGAGTTTGGTCGAATTCGAATAGTAAATTATTCGAGGTCAGTCGAATATTCGAGTCGAATAAATTTTACTATTCGATTCGACCTCGGACTTCGAGCTCACTATTCGAGTCGGTATTCGAGCTCATTATTCGAGCTGACTATTCGAATAGGCCTTAAATAGCTTCCCAACACTTGTTTTGAGGGTGAATGATGCAAGAAACATCTTTTTTTCCAAGTAACAACAGCAAGTGATTATGTGGGGATGTTCCTTTAAAAAAAAAAGGTGAAAAGAGAAGTTGTGTCCAGAATTTTGTTCAGTACTGTATATACTTCTTCTTCTTCTTCTTCTTTATCTTCTATATCTTCTTCTTCTTCTTCTATATCTTCGTCTATATCTTCTTCTTCTTCTTCATCTTCTTCTTCTTCATCTTCATCTTCTTCATCTTCTTCTTCATCTTCTTCATCTTCTCCATCTTCATCTTCTTCATCTTCTTCTTCATCTTCTTCATCTTCTTCATCTTCATCTTCTTCATCTTCTTCTTCTTCATCTTCTTCTTCTTCATCTTCTTCATCTTCATCTTCTTCATCTTCTTCTTCTTCATCCTCTTCATCTTCTTCTTCATCTTCTTCATCTTCTTCATCTTCTTCTTCTTCTTCTTCTTCTTCTTCTTCTTCATCTTCTTCTTCTTCATCTTCTTCTATATCGTCTTCTTCTTCACTTATTTCTGTTTTCATTTTTTTTTTTTAAAGAAATGCAGCTATTTTTGAGCGTAACAACAAATAGCTGGTGGCGCACGCATGTTGGAAGCGCCATTGTATGTGCTCCCTGGCAGTGGAAACACACAGACAGCAGGAGGTAAATTCAGCAGCAGGAGGAGGAGGATGAGTGTGTGGCAGCATGCAGTCAATGAGGCAGGCAGCGTGACATAATAGCCCTGGTACCTAGCGGTGATACCAGGGCTGTAAATAAACACAACCGGAGGTCCCAGACAGCGGTCGTGCAGCCCACATTGTGTCCAATACACAACTGGGACAACACAGTTTTCAACCCGGGCACCTCAGAAAAATTAAACCTTTTTTTGTAATGGTTTTGTAGTTTTGGTTTTACAACCAATTACACAGATATATAGCTATTTTTTGACGTAATAGCTGGTGGCAGAGTGGCAGCAGAAGGTAAATCTGTGTACCCTGGCGGTGGGAAACACAGACAGACAGCAGCAGCAGCAGGAGGAGGAACGGAGGAGTAATTATGTGAGCAGCTATTGTTTGACGTAATAGCTGGTGGCAGTGTGGCAGCAGAAGGTAATTCTGTGTACCCTGGCAGTGGGAAACACAGACAGACAGCAGCAGCAGGAGGAATGGAGGAGTAGTGTGAGTGTGGCAGCAGGTAGGCAGCGTGACATAATAGCCCTGGTACCTAGCGGTGATACCAGGCCGTAAATAAATACAACAGGAGGTCCCAGACAGCGGTCGTGCAGCCCACATTGTGTCCAATGCACAACTGGGACAACACAGTTTTCAACCCGGGCACCTCAGAAAAATTAAACCTTTTTTGTAATGGTTTTGGTTTTACAACCAATTACACAGATATATAGCTATTGTTTGACGTAATAGCTGGTGGCAGAGTGGCAGCAGAAGGTAAATCTGTGTACCCTGGCGGTGGGAAACACAGACAGACAGCAGCAGCAGCAGGAGGAGGAATGGAGGAGTAATTATGTGAGCAGCTATTGTTTGACATAATAGCTGGTGGCAGTGTGGCAGCAGAAGGTAATTCTGTGTACCCTGGCAGTGGGAAACACAGACAGACAGCAGCAGCAGGAGGAATGGAGGAGTAGTGTGAGTGTGGCAGCAGGTAGGCAGCGTGACATAATAGCCCTGGTACCTAGCGGTGATACCAGGGCGTAAATAAACACAACAGGAGGTCCCAGACAGCGGTCGTGCAGCCCACATTGTGTCCAATACACAACTGGGACAACACAGTTTTCAACCCGGGCACCTCAGAAAAATTAAACCTTTTTTTGTAATGGTTTTGTAGTTTTGGTTTTACAACCAATTACACAGATATATAGCTATTGTTTGACGTAATAGCTGGTGGCAGAGTGGCAGCAGAAGGTAAATCTGTGTACCTTGGCAGTGGGAAACACAGACAGACAGCAGCAGCAGCAGGAGGAATGGAGGAGTATTGTGAGCAGCTATTGTTTGACGTAATAGCTGGTGGCAGTGTGGCAGCAGAAGGTAATTCTGTGTACCCTAGCAGTGGGAAACACAGACAGAAAGCAGCAGCAGGAGGAATGGAGGAGTAGTGTGAGTGTGGCAGCAGGTAGGCAGCGTGACATAATAGCCCTGGTACCTAGCGGTGATACCAGGGCGTAAATAAACACAACAGGAGGTCCCAGACAGCGGTCGTGCAGCCCACATTGTGTCCAATACACAACTGGGACAACACAGTTTTCAACCCGGGCACCTCAGAAAAATTAAACCTTTTTTTTTTAATGGTTTTTTGGTTTTGTTTGTAAAAGAAATTACACAGATATATAGCTATTGTTTGACGTAATAGCTGGTGGCAGAGTGGCAGCAGAAGGTAAATCTGTGTACCCTGGCAGTGGGAAACACAGACAGACAGCAGCAGCAGCACACAGCAGCCCACTGTAGGTGTAAAATGTGTGGCTGCAGGCGACGTAATAGTCAAAGAGTGAACCAGGCTGGCTTAGTGAGCAGGAGCCAGGAGGTGGTAAAGGGTGGTAAGGCACATTAACGATGGTTCTTAGCCAGTTCATGTCCCCCTCTCGCCGACAACAGGGGCCAGGAACTCGCCTTCCACCCACGCCTGGTTCATCTTGAGAAACGTCAGTCTGTCCACAGACTTGTGAGACAGACGTGAGCGTTTCTCGGTGACCACGCCACCAGCTGCACTGAAGCAGCGCTCGGACAGCACGCTGGAAGGGGGGCAGGACAGCACTTCCAGGGCGTACTGCGCCAGCTCGCTCCAGATCTCCATGCGCTTGACCCAATACTCCATGGGATCAACAGGGGCATCGCTGTCAAGCCCGCTGTAGGACCCCATGTAGTCAGCCACCATGCGGGTCAGGCGCTGGCTGTGACCGGAGGAGGATGCTGCTGCATGCACCTCCTCTCTAGTCACTGCTGCCGGAGCCTCTACAGTCCTGTAGAGCTCGTGGCTGAGAGACAGCAGGTCTGTGGGGCGCTTGCTGCTGCTGGATGCAGGCACCTGCTGCTGCCTCTGTGCTGGCTGCTGGACAGTGGGGGTGGAAGGCTGGGGGAAGGCTTCCTCCAAGCGCTCAACAAGGGCCTGCTGCAAGCTCCTTATTTGTTGCGCTGGGTCTCCTCCTGCAGGCGGCAGGAACTGGCTCAACTTCCCCTTGAGGCGTGGGTCCAACATCATGCTGATCCAGATGTCCTCCCTCTGCTTCATCTGGGTCACCCTGGGGTCCCTGCGCAGGCACGTCAGCATGTGCGCTGCCATTGGGAAGAGGCGGGCCACGTTTGCTGGCACATCGACGGCAGTGCTGCTGTCCTCCTTCTCCTCCTCTGCCTCGTCAGCCTCATCCTCTCTCCACCCCCGCACCAACTCAGCTGCACTGTGCTGCTCCCCCTCATCAGCAGCAAGGTCAGGGACCTCCACCAAGTCCTCCTCCTCCTCCCCCTCAGAGGTGGACTGTGCAGCTGCTTGCCGCTCCTGCTGGTCCAAGGCTGCCGCTCCCTGTTCCAGCAAAGCATCGAGGGCCCTGTTCAGCAGACAAACCAGGGGCACCCACTCGCAGACCATAGCATGGTCCCTGCTCACCATGTTAGTGGCCTGCAGAAAGGGAGCCAGCACTAAGCACACCTGCTGCATGTGCCTCCAGTCATCATCGGGGACGATGGACGGGATGTTGCTGGTCTTGTCCCTTCTCTGAGCGGCGGAAACAGTGGCCAGGGCAAGGTACTGGTTGACAGCGTGCTTCTGTTCAACCAGACGCTCCAACATCGCCAGGGTGGAGTTCTAGCGAGTCGGAACGTCAATGATCAGCCGATGGCGTGGCAGATCCAGCTCCTTTTGCACGTCTTCCAGGCTCGCACAGGCTGCAGCCGAGCGCCGGAAGTGACGCACAACGTTCCTTGCCATTTCCAGCAGTTCGCCCATCCCCTGGTAGGTGCGCAGGAACTTCTGCACCACCAGGTTCAGCACGTGGGCAAGACAGGGGATGTGGGTCAGGCTTCCCCTGTCTATTGCGGCAACCAGATTGGCCCCATTGTCGGCCACCACCTCTCCGACTCTGAGGCCTCTGGGGGTCAGCCAAATCCTCTCCTGCTCCTGGAGTTTGGCCAACACATGGGTTGCCGTCAGCTTGGTCTTCCCAAGGCTGACCAAGTGCAGCAGCGCTTGGCAGTGGCGGGCCTTCACGCTGCTGCTGAGGCGGGGGGTTTGGCCAGGTGTGCCGGAGGATGGCAGAGGATCGGAGGAACCTGCTGCAGTTCCCCTGACCCTGCGGGGTGGCACCACCCACTGTGTTGCTGCTGCTGCTGTGCCCGCTGCTGCTCTCCCATCCTCACCCCCTTCCACCAAGCTGACCCAGTGGACAGTGAAGGACAGGTAGCGGCCTGTCCCGAAGCGGCTGCTCCAGGAGTCCATGGTGACGTGGACCCTTTCACCAACCGCGTGCTCCAGCCCTCGCTCCACATTGGCCATCACAAAGCGGTGCAGTGCAGGAATGGCCTTGCGGGCAAAGAAGTGTCTGCTGGGGAGCTGCCAGTCTGGGGCTGCGCAAGCAAGCAGCGCACGAATGTCGCTCCCCTCCTGCACGAGCGTGTACGGCAGGAGTTGGGAGCACATGGCCCGTGCCAGCAAGCCGTTCAGCTGCCGCACGCGACGGCTGCTGGGAGGCAGAGCCCTAACCACCCCCTGGAAGGACTCGCTCAAAAGGCTCTGGCGTGGCCTTTTGCTGGCACGGGAATCAGCAGACACAGCGGAGGAGGCCACTGAGGACTGGCTGCCAGAACAGGCCTCAGTGTCGGCGGCTGGAGTTGCAGAGGGGGGAGGAGCAGTGCGTTTCCGCACTCCTGCTGGTGCTGCTGGAGGAGCAGGAGGGCGGGTGGCTGCTGTTGCTGCTGCTGCTGCTGCTGAAGGCTGTGCAGTGATGGGTGTGGTGCCACTGCCAGCACCAGATGCCTTCAGCCTCTGGAACTCCTCATGCTGGTGGAAATGTTTCGCAGCAAGGTGGTTTATGAGCGAGCTGGTGCTGAACTTTAAGGGGTCTGCACCTCTGCTCAACTTCCGCTGACAGTGGTTGCAAGTGGCGTACTTGCTGTACACAGTGGGCATCGTGAAAAATCGCCAGATTAGTGACAAAAACATCCCCCTACGGCATGGAAGCGCTGCTGCCTGTCTCCCTGTGGTGATTGGGGGGGGGGCTTGGGTGCGGCTGGTGGTGGTACTGGCAGATGCTGCTGCTGCTGCTGCTGAGCCTGAGACACCAGCAGGCTGTGGGACCTGCCTCCTGCTGCCAATGCTTGCAATGATGCGCCTCCTTGAAAGGCCCACAAGCGCATCCTCCTCCTCCTCCGAGCTGCTGAGGACGACATCCCCTGGAGGTGGTGGCACCCAGTCTCTGTCTGTCACCGGGTCATCACCATCATCCTCCCCCTCCTGAAACATGTCCTGCTGGGATGATGACCCCCCAAACTCCTCTCCTGATGCATGGATGGGCTGCTTGACTGTCGCCACAGTCTTGCTGTCCAATCCCTCATCCCCCAAAGTGCCCATCAGCATCTCCTCCTCAAGATCGCCAACAACAGCAGACAATTTACTCATGATGCCTGGGGTCAAAAGACTGCTGAATGACAGGTCGGCGAGTGACGGTGAACTGGCCTCCTCCCCAGACCCTGCTGGGCGGCTGCTGCGAACAGGGGTGGTGGTGGTGGTGGTGAGGGTGGAGGCCTCAGATGCAGAGCTGATGGCGGGCTGCTCATCCTCCGTCATGAGTTGCACCACAGTGTCTGCATGCTTTTCCTCAATGGGACGTTTCCGACCCGGCTGGAGGAAAATCGGAGCAGGTGCTACACGCTGCTGCTGCTGTGTCTCTGCAGCGTGAGTTGCAGATGCTCCTGCTGGGCGGCGCCCAAGGCGTCCACGGCCAGTGGCTATGGGAGGAATGTTAGCCACTGACGCTGCTGCTGCTGCTGCTGCAGAACTGTGCATGGTGGCGCGGCCGCGGCCTGCCACAATGCTGCTCCCTCTCCTCCTGATTCCCTTGCTGCCCTTCCCCTTGCCCAAACCGCGCTGGCTGCCACTTCCAGACATCTTCGATGTTTTGGGCGTATAGACAAAAGTTTTTTAAAAGGACGGGTGAAAAGTGGGGTACTTTAATGGAGTGGGTTGGTGGGTGAGGTGACTGAGTGAGTGTCCCTAGTACAGTAAGTAAGTAGTAACAGTCAGGAAGTACAACTAGCAGTTACAATAATCAATCAGTAATCAGAAGGAAATAGAGTGTGTGTTGTGTGTACACAGACAGTGAGTGCACACACGCAGGAGCTAGTAGCCTATGAACAGTGACTGAGTGTCCTAGACTCCTAGTACAGTAAGAGTAACAAGTAGTAACAGTAAGTACAACTAACTAATTACAATAATCAATCAGTAATCAGAAGGAAATAGAGTGTGTGTAGTGTGTACACAGACAGTGAGTGCACACACGCAGGAGCTAGTAGCCGATGAACAGTGACTGAGTGTCCTAGACTCCTAGTACAGTAAGAGTAACAAGTAGTAACAGTAAGTAACTAACTAATTACAATAATCAATCAGTAATCAGAAGGAAATAGAGTGTGTGTAGTGTGTACACAGACAGTGAGTGCACACACGCAGGAGCTAGTAGCCTATGAACAGTGACTGAGTGTCCTAGACTCCTAGTACAGTAAGAGTAACAAGTAGTAACAGTAAGTAACTAACTAATTACAATAATCAATCAGTAATCAGAAGGAAATAGAGTGTGTGTAGTGTGTACACAGACAGTGAGTGCACACACGCAGGAGCTAGTAGCCTATGAACAGTGACTGAGTGTCCTAGACTCCTAGTACAGTAAGAGTAACAAGTAGTAACAGTAAGTAACTAACTAATTACAATAATCAATCAGTAATCAGAAGGAAATAGAGTGTGTGTAGTGTGTACACAGACAGTGAGTGCACACACGCAGGAGCTAGTAGCCTATGAACAGTGACTGAGTGTCCTAGACTCCTAGTACAGTAAGAGTAACAAGTAGTAACAGTAAGTAACTAACTAATTACAATAATCAATCACTAATCAGAAGGAAATAGAGTGTGTGTGTACAAGACTGTGAGTGCACACACGCAGGAGCTAGTAGCCTTAGCCTTAGCCTATGAACAGTGACAGTGAGTGTCCTAGCCTAACTACAATACTAAATACAGAATCAATCAGTAGTAAAGGACAGCAGCAGAAATACTGGTATAGATGAGAGAAATATACTAACAGAGGACAGGAGAGAACAGCTGCCCACACAGGCAGGCCCTGAGGCCTAAAGCTGTGTAAGCCTGCAGCAGCTGTGTCTCTGTCTATGTAACACAAAAGCTACTAACTAAAATACAATGTCTATCTAACTAACAACAATATAGGTGTATATAGGAGGTGTATGTGAGCAAAAACGCTAGGTAAATGAACACAATAGAGCTCTTGCTAAGCCAAAGCACAAAGGAGCAACTCTCTCTCTATGCAAGTCTCAGGCAAGCACGGAGAAACCTAACATGGCGGCCGCTATTTATAGGGTAGGGGCTGGCCAGGGTCCCCCTCTGTGATTGGCTGCCGTCAGAGGGCCTGGGAGCCCTCTGATTGGCTCTATGGACATCAATCTGGGCTATGACGCTATTCGAGCTCGGTACCGAGCTCGAATAGCGCCGGTTTGCTCGAATAGCTCGAATAGTGAATGGGCTATTCGAGTCTACTCGAATACCCCATTCGAATAGCTCTAGCTATTCGGAGCTCGAATACCGAGCTCGAATAGCTGAGAAAGAGCTCGAATATTCGAGCTACTCGAATATTCGAGCTCTGCTGAGCACCACTGGTCTGCTTTAATAACCTCATCCTTTTCCTAAATCATTATGGAAGGCAGGGCTAAGTGTACACCTTAACTGTGATGTTTCTGTTATTCTCTGAAGCATTCAGTTTGGTATTTACTTTACATACTTTTTTGTTACAAATAACTACTAAGGTTTTCTGAACAATGCAATGACTTGACCGTATAAACAGAAAATATAGCTGCTTCTGTAACATGCTTTCTGATGTTCTTTACAGATTCTAGAGCGGATAGATGAGAACTTGGAAAGGCTTAGTGTGAGCCTGGCCTTATGGGAAGATGTCTTGTGCATTAATGATGAAATTGATGGGTGGTCTACTAACTCCATCTCCCAGATGAATGAGAATGTCACCAACCTGAGCAGCAGTCAGCAGCTGAAGTCCTTTCTGGCTGAATTTCAGGTTTGCATTAAACCATATCCCTTTCACTACTGTAATTATAATATACCCTTTTTTCTCAGTGAAACAAACACATAAATCCAGGCCCTTTTTTCTCACTAGATGCCAATTGGCACTGTACAAAAGTTTGCAAACCGTATGATTGTTCCGTTGCATGTGACAACTGGGCAATACAAGGTAGTCAGGGGATTTGGAAGTGGCACACCTTACCGCATGTAGGTTGGGTGCATAACCAAAGTGCCAAGCAAGACACCTAGTACAAGTAGCAAAGGTCAAGGTTTGGTTAGCACACCAGAGCTAACAATTGTATTGACTTGCTTTGAGGAATAAATACTACAG
This sequence comes from Hyperolius riggenbachi, assembly GCF_040937935.1. NCBI lineage: Eukaryota > Metazoa > Chordata > Amphibia > Anura > Hyperoliidae > Hyperolius > Hyperolius riggenbachi. Next base: position 370,192,367 of record NC_090649.1, on the reverse strand, counting down.
ACTTACTCTGGTGTGCTAACTAAACCTTGGACTTTGCAACTGGGGATACAGGAACACTCCAATGAGAACAGTTATTTCCAAATGTTGCAAGTGCATATTGTAATATTAATTCTATAAATATAATAGAGGCTTGAAGGTTTGCAAGGACACTATGCTAGATAAATAAATTTACATTTGTATAATACATGTTGGCCTGCATCATATACACCGCTCACACACCGTAATTGGGGTTCCGGTGATAGCTGATTATTTCCTGATTAGACCCAGAGACAAGACACAGAACATTTATATCGCACTTTACTCCTGGTGGACTCAAAGCGCCAGAGCTGCAGCCACTAGGGTGCGCTCTATAGACAGTAGCAGTGTTAGTGTTGCCCACGGTCTCCGAACTAAATAGGTGCTGGCTTACTGAACAGAAGAGATGAGATTTGCATATTACTACTGAAGAGATAAGATTTGCATATTAAAGGGGGAAGGGCATCAATATTCCACCATTAGTTGCCTACCCCAACATGCATGTAGCATTCTCCACCTTCAAAGTAGAGACCAATATGTGTGATTTATTATTTATATAAGTGGCAATTATCTGATTACCAGTTTATGTATATAGTACAGGAATCATCACCGTTTGACAATTAATATTGCCAGTGATCTCAAGCAACAGTTGATTCTCTGTTTGCAAACAGTTGTTTTATTGCAACAGTTTTCTCAGCTGGGAACGCTTTTTTCAATTAATACTTTCTATAGGAGGAATTCCTATTTAGATATGTATCAGAATGGAAAAAATACTAATGTGATCTGAAAGATGAACATGTCATTTGCTAATCAATCATTCATGGTCAGATAAGGGTGTGATACGGGCATGACTTGTAAATGAGGATGGGAATTTGTGGTCATTTGGTTTCAAAATAACAACTTCTGTATCTCATGCATCCAATTCTACCACAATGGATTACAGACAAAGGAGTCACAACCACAGCTGAAACCACTGTTGACAGTTGTCTTAAGGCTCTTAGCCAGGTAAAGCGCCTGCTATATATTTTAAATCCAGACAGTGGGACATTTATCAAGTAAGGCTGCCAGAGAATCAGTCACTTAACTAGTACAAATCAAGCTATTACTTATGTAACTAGGAATTTGCAGTGGCTTCAGCTGTGGCCGTGACTTCTTTGTCTATAATTATTTGTGGTAGAAATGGATGCATAAAATACAAAAGTTGTTATTTAAAAGCAAATGACCGCAGACCCCCATCCTTATTTACTCACCTCCCCAACAAATAAACATCAGTATGAAAAATAACGATGCTTACCATAATCACCAGCTAAAGTCCCATAGTCATGTAATCTAGCCTCTGCTTTATGCTCTACTGGAGACTGGATGGTTTGTAACAACTACTCAGCTTCCTGCAGTGACATCAGGGAGGAGGTGTTGGTCATGCTTCCCCTCACCTTCCCTCCTGCTGTTGAAACTGATTCTAATGCTATTCTGTTCTCTAGGAATGTAAATGGTTCAAGCTGCCTTACCTTTTTTGTATTCTGCCTGTTTTGCCTTGCTACCTGTCTGACATAATTATTAAATGTCAACACAGTTCTTGTTACCTTGTTTCAAAGCAAAGCAGAGTTCCCCAACCCTGTCCTCAAGGCCCACCAACAGTGCATGTTTTGTGGAAATCCACAGAGGTAGTTAATCAGCTCTGCTGAGACACTAATTACCTCACCTGTGAATGTTTGTGGTTTTCTGCAAAACATGTACTGTTAGTGGGCCTTGAGGACAGGGTTGGGGAACTATGAAGTAAAGTACTGAGTACTATGGATTTTTTTTTATCTCCATGATGCTTTGTATTTGTACTTTTATTATGGTGATAAAAAACATTTAGGATACTGAACAGTGGGATTTTGTAAATACTGTATACAATTATTGCTTGACCCTGTATAAATATACAGCAATAGAGATGTCCTGTAGTCATCCAGAACGATCGTCTTTGATCAGTCAAGTGAAACCGTTTTAGGAATGATGATCACTGTGCAGTCATGTTGCTAGACTATGGCCAAGGATCCTGTTCTGTTTTGTTTAATGGAGAGGAGAGAGGGATGATCAGTGGGAGGCACCAAACAATAGAGGCCATGTCAGTCATTTAGTGATCCATCATGGCCCATCACCAAACTATATTTTGAGAAACTATATTTTTGCTCTAATCTAGACCATTGGGATCAATTCACTCAAGCAACAAAAATCAAGCTTCTGTGCATACTGTAGGTGACGAGGGCCATGGGTCTTGGAACATATAAAACCGTCTACCTTAGGGTACCCAGCAAGAAACCTCATAGGGACGGCACTTTCTCAAACTACTAGGTTTCCAGTAGGCTGTAGTAAACTATGTTCGGCCAATCACAACGCTTTGTGCTGTAAGAGGGTACTGTGATTGAAGAACTGTTCCCTTTGAGGTTTCCCGTTGGGTCCCCTAAAGTAGACTAACACCTAAAGCCGTAAGGGATGAGCCATAAGCTGCTCCCAAGTTGTTCAGTAACTTGAAAGAGTAATTGGAGCTGATGAAATCTGGTGTTGCACCATGGCCCATACTTTTTCTTCTGAGTTTTCTCCTAGGAGATAATTTTTCATCTAAATAAAATAATTAATTTAAAATAACTTTTCAACACTTTGCAATTGAAAAAGTACCAAAAGTAGGTGGAAAAGTACTATCAAAACTATTTTAAGTATTTAGGCTGTTACTCAAAAATACTAATATAGCATCAAAGTTTTGCTTAAAAGTAGGCTTTTAGTTGAAACATCTCCCCACTGCTGCATTTAACTTATCTCCTATCAATGCCATGGTGACAGCTTATCTTTGCTATGTACATTGCTGCATTTATCTTCTCCCTCTCTCCCATAGAATACACAAAACTCTTCCCGAGGAACAAAATAATTAGAGTTAAGTTGTTCTGTATTCCTACAGGGTTTCATTTTTAAAGCTGCCATATAACAAGAAGAATACGTTTTCTTCTCTCATTAAGTATACAGACTCAAAATTTAGCATGGAAAATTCTTACTCATTTGCGTACTCTAAAAGGGGGAATGTGGCTTGGCCTCAAATCAAGGGATTGCTGGAAAAACTGTTTAACTTTGTGTTTTCTCCCTTTACGCGCCATTCTCTGCTCCGTGATGCTGCAGACTGAAGTGACAAATAAAGGACAGAAACTTGAAGAGTTTCACTCTAAAGTTTATGAACTAAAAGAGCTGACCAAGAGCCAGGAGCCCCCTGCAGAACTTCAGGTAGGATTTACAGCTTACATTGTTCATTTTGTAACCTGAAACGCTTTCTGAAAGCAAAATTATTCATGCTGAAATTGTTCTGTGCTCCCTCACAAGCGAAGTCTAAAAATAGAGGTGACTATATGCAATCTGGGTACTGCAAATTATCTGTAGTATACTGCTTTTACAGATGTTGCTATGTTAATGATAAAGATTGTACAATTGAAAATAATGATGGGTAAAGTCCGTTAATGCAGAGCACCAGATTTATTAGATTCTGATTAACTGCTATTAATTACTAGTCTTTGCTCTTTGTCTGATTTGCATTAACTCCTACAAGCAAAACGCAGGCATGTTTTCATTTATTTGGGGGGTTTTTATGATAAATATGTGAGTATAATGACATTTAAATGCACCATGTGGACGCCTTTCTAGAAGCTGAGTGAATATGATGAGACTGTCCAATTCTCTGAAGCAGACAATAATGGAGGCTAACAATAAAGATGCAGCTGTAGATATACAGTAGCTGTCACTACTGGCCAGCTCCAGCTGCTCTCTGCACTGTCAGCAACAGTAAAAGCTCATGTTCCAGATACTTCCTACCTGCTGACATCACCCATATCCATCTGCAAGTGCACACTATCCATGCAGACACAGAATGTCACCATTTCTCCAAAGTGCTAATAAATACAAATTAGCTGTCATCTATTTATATAAAATCGGACGTGCTTGTATGTATGTGCCGCATCACTTGTAAACGCCCTGACTGATTTCAAGGAAACCTATTATACACCCCTTACTGCCTGGAAAGATATATTCTGAGGGTCTCAGCCCCCCCACACCTTGCCCTTTCCCCTGCACATTTGTGCAAAACCACAAACAGTCAAACAGATTTCAGCCATTCACATCAATGGGAAAATTTAAAAGGCTGCCATTCTCACAGTAATAAAGCCAGAGTCCCCAAACTTGGCACAGTCGTTCACTTGGTGGCAAGGTTAAAAATTCAGGGAAAGTGGGTGAAGCACAGAACAGCCAATCAAATTTCAGAAATTCATTTTAAATGGGAAATTATACATTACAGCCATTCTTAGATTGTTAATTGCAGGGTTCTCACACTTGGCACAGTTGGTCATTGAGTGACTGGGATCAATATTCAGTATAGTGGGTGGAGCCTACAACAGCCAATCAAATTTCACCTATTGATTTTCAAGAGGAATATTTAAATTGCTACCATTCTTACACTGTTAATGGCAGAGGTCTCAACCTGCTACAGTCGGTCATTGGGTCACTGGGATTCAAATTCAGAAAAGAGGGCAGAGCCACAAACAGCCAATCAGAGTAGTTTGATTTATAAACTACTTTCATTCTCAAGTTATTGATGCCAAGTACCCCAAAGCTCACAAACTTGGTAATTGAGTTACTGTGTGTGAAGATTAGAAAAAGTGGCCGGATCCAACAACAACCAAATACGTACCTGAGCAACGCTGGGTCTTCAGCTATTATGCAATAAAATTGGAGGTTGCAGTAGGGCTTTGCCATTACTACCCTACCCTTTGCTGAACTTTTACTCTTGCCACCCCACCCCGCCATATGTCTAACTAAACCTGTGCCTCTACACCAGCCCTGTGCCTAACTTCAGCCTCCTATATCCATAGCTATATGATAGTATATTAAATGTATTCATCTCCTTAGAGACAAAATATTTGTATACTGATTATTATGAAGTTCTGGTGCTGGAGTACTGTGCTTTTGTTCTTTGCTGTTTAGTTCCAGTCTCTTAGGTTTGCACACAACTGGCTATTTTAGATGTAATAGGGTGGTACTAACTTGTATATCTTTTTTTGTAACTCCAATCTCTCACAATGGGGTTGATTCATTAGAAGCCATTAATATTGCCATGCGCAGACAGCACACAACAGTATTAACAGTACTTATGTCAGCAGAGTACCGCACATTAAGCAATTAGTGGGCCCCAAGGTACATGGGTAATATAAGTGTTTCTATTCATACATAATGTGCTTAGGGCACATTACCATAGCAATGCTTGTGTTATCCATGTACTGTGGGTCACACTAATTGCACAGGACTTTTAGTGAATCAACCCTGTCTGGAGGTGCATACGCATGCACAATTACTTTTGCCTGCAGGAATTAGGACTCAATCCCTCAGGTGACAGTTTGGGGCTGAGCTCTGTACAGACTCATTGCTAGCCTGTAGGATAGTGACGTGTTCTGTTGCTATGAAGGGGAGTGGAGGGACAGTATTAGGCACATAATGGAGTGACATTGAGAGGGAAGAGTAAGGAAGCATAGCAGTAGACTCAGCTGATGGTCAAATGTGATGGCCCAGTGGGAATCAGGGGCATGCTAGACTCTCATGATCATATGTATAGAGTAACTTGCTGATCATTTGCTGAAGGTCTGTGGCTTGGACTTCATAGCAAGATAGAGGTGAGGCAGCTGAACATGTTCTCATAAAGCCTGTTGTTTATGAAATCACAATTCACATGATTCTTCTTCCATGGTCAATGCAAATTGTTGGTCATTTAACACCGTATAATTACCATAATTTGTTTTCTTCACTGTTGCTTTTGTTTCTTGATATAGTTCATGGAAGCAGATTTAAGACAGAAGCTGGAACATGCCAAAGAAGTGTCTCAGGTGGCCAAAGGGACATTAAATGACTTTAGTCTTCAGAAAATGCAGCTTGAAACATTTATTGATCAGATGACCACCTGGCTTAATAAAGTTGAAGAGTCAGTTTTGAAACATACGAACAGTCAGGAACCAGATGACCTGAAGAAACTAAAGGTATGATATTTTATCGTTATCTCATCTGTGAGAATCTTTATATGAGATCCTAGTCTCATATTTACGGTAAGTAAAAGCATGTAATTGGTTGATTTCATTCTTAAAACTTACTCAACCTATTTAAAGGTGCACTACAGCGAAAAACTGTAAAGTTTAAAATATGTGCAAACATATACAAATAAGAAGTACATTTTTTCCAGAGTAAAATGAGCCATAAATTACTTTTCTCCTATGTTGCTGTCACTTACAGTAGGTTGTAGAAATCTGACAGAAGTAACAGCTTTTGGACTAGTCCATCTCTTTATAGGGGATTCTCAGGGATATATTTATTTTCAAAAGCACTTAATGAATGGCAGTTCCTCTGTCCAACTGCCAAAAAACTGTGTAGGGAGCAGGGAAGCTGGCCAGCATCATTGTTTAAATCATTTTTAGGGAATATACTTATAAAGAATAAAAGCCTTGCTGAGAATCCCCTATGAAGAGATGGACTAGTCAAAAACCTGTCACTTCTGCCAGATTTCTACGGCCTACTGTAAGGCCCCGTTCACACTTGCGGTTCTCTGCCAAACGGACCGGATGACCTGACCGGATCCGGACCGGGTCCGGATCGGAACCGTACGGTTCTGATCCGGATCCGATCCGGATCCGGTCAGTTTGCATCAGGTGTTCATCAGGATGCGATCCGGATCCGTTTGGCAAAAGATAGTAGAAAAGGAATAAAAATGTTGGGGTCTGGGAGGTCAGCAGAAGGTGGACCTGTGGAATCAGGCCCTCCGCTGTTTAGCACTCACCTCCACCTCCGACATACTGCCAACATCTCCAGCATGTTTAAAATCACTGCTGCTCCACTCCAAAATGCTTGCCCATGTGTCCCCATCCAAAATCGCGGCTTCAATACGCATAGGAAGTGGGGTAGAACATCCGGATTTTTAGCCAGTGTGTTGTGCGCTCTCCGGTTCTCATTGGTTTGTATTGGCCGGATGGTGCAGTCCGGCTCCGCTCCGGATACGGCTGCCGGAGGAGCCGGACCAAAAAATAGCGCATGTTGGGTCTTATGCCGGAGTCCGGATCCGGTCCGGATCCGGTCCGGACGAAACGGACGCATGTGAACGGACGCATAGGCTTTCATTGCTATGCCGTGCGTCCGTTCCGTCCGTTCTGCATGCGGTCCGGCTCCGGCACGGCGATTCCGGACGGCGACCGCTAATGTGAACCGGGCCTAAGTGACAGCCTTATAGGAGAAAAGTAATTTATGGCTCATTTTACTCTGGAAGAAACGTACTTATTTGTATATGTTTGCACATATTTTAAATTTTACAGTGCCCCTTTAATAGTGCCTTGATGAGTGGTTCATTGTAAAAAGAATATCACAAATATGCATTTGTAGCAATCTGACAAAAACCACTGACAGGATTGGTAGCGAATTTTGGCTGCTTTGTGACCGCTGGCAGGACAGAGACCACACTCTTATTGCACGTTGACCACTGAAAATACTGAGACCCACTGAACACAATGGGACCACACTGTATTTACAGCACTATGACTAGTGAAAGGACTAGGAGTGCAACCAGTTCAATGGCAAGACCGAGACTGCATTTGTCAAACACCTAGAGGACTAAAACTGGTCTACATTCAATAACTGGACTGGGATTTTACTAATGAATGGGTAGGGGACAAAAGCTACAAGAGAAAATAAGACTCCCTACAAATTTAAGGAATAGAGTAGCAAGGGGACTGTGAATGTGTGTGTGTGTTTGGGGGGGAGGGGGGGGGGCAGGGGGGTTGGATTTGAATACAATAGGGATGGCACTTAGGGGAGTGGTGGGGGAAATGGAAGCAGAACAGTTGGCTGGAGATATGGGGGCTAGAGCACATCTGGAGCTTCTGTGGCCACTGTACTCACCTAATGGTCACCTTTGCGGCATTACAGCCTGTTTACCATAGGTGGATGCAGGTTATTAAACATGTCTAAACATTTTGAGGTAATAGGTATAGTATAAGAACCTTCTGTTTGTGCAAAAAAAGTGCCCCCCCTTTAATAGTAAAAATAGTAAAAAAAAAAAAAGTGTATTCTTTGAAACAAAAAAAAATGAATGTTTACATTTGGGCTGATGCAAGTAATCCAACATATTTCAATGTAGGAGATGCAAAAAGAGCTTCAGGCTCAGCAAAGCAGCATTGAGACCACCCAAGAGAACCTCAATACTCTGTGCCGACGCTTCAGGTCTGCAGAACTGGAAGCCACTGGGGTAGCTATGACTGCGTTGATAAAAAAGTATGAAGCCACCAACCAGCTCTGTCTCAAAACACAAGCAGCTGTGCAGGAGACACTGGAAAAAAGATTTCATGGTAAGAGAAGATCTGTATTCACAATATTTTAAATGTTTAAAGCAGAGTACTGAGACATGAAAATGAAAGAGAAACTGCTCATCTTGTACACAAAGGTAGTGCAGAGCATAGAAGTGTAGTCTGAAACGTGTCCGCTTTTTTTTCCCCATGTTGCGTGACTGAGTACGTGATTTAAATAAAGCTGTGTCATTTAGTCAAAGGAGCAGTTTGAAACCCTGAAACAAGTGTACCGTAAATATTTTTTTGCCAAGGCACTTTATTCTCTTAGTGATCTCTCTGCTTTGATGATAAGATCATGTGTTTACCAGTGTTAGCCAAATCTGTATGTCCCATCTTGTTACTTGTAATATATACTGTACTCTTTCTATAGAGATGCACAAAGAATGGCCTTTATCCATTGTACTTATTCCAAGTTAAAGTGATAATGTCAGACTATCAGGACCTTTTTTATTTTATACATATATAGGTAATCATGTTAGACATCATTTCTTAACTGTGCAAAAGCAAGCAGGGACAGTATTAAGTAAAATCTGGTCGTTAGCAAATATGAATGCAGGCCCCTTATATTTTAATATTGTGCTGTAGTAACATTGTTGTAACCTTGGCAATCCCTGATCTCAAGAACTTGGGGCCACAGCGATTGGCCAAGGTATTTTTTTTCAGTCATTTCTCCCCTCCTCATTACGTAACAGTTTTGTTAAATGATCACAAATAAGATATTTACATTCCATCATACACCCATGTATGTCCATGTCAAATATACGTATTGACATAGAAAAAAAAAACCTTAGTTCACACAAGTTCCCCCAAGATTACAAAAAAAATATGGTAAACTTTCTGCCCCTAAATGTTTCCTACTCAGACAGTGTGGCGTTTCCATAAATCAGGGATTGTATAGAAGATGAAACGCTGCATCCTGCAGTGATCACTGTATAGTATAATTTGTCTTATTTGCTTTCAGAAGCATCCGTATCTCTGTTCTCCCTCTCTGTTGTATGTGCAATGAGCTTCTCAGTATCACCTTCAAATGGTTCCCATCTTTATAATACAGCTGAAATGTTTTCATTTACAGACAAGTGGGGCCAATAATGGAACATGCATGCACAGAAGGAGCACTTCCATAATTCATGTTTTAAATATATGTCGTTTGACAGTTTTAGAAATTATTTTAGAATTCTAAGAAAGTAAATAAAGTCTACATAAAAAAACATAACTGGAAACCATTTTGTGGGTTATAAATTGTTTCATCATCACTTTTTATGAATAACATCTAACAAATTCTTGTTTGAATGACCTGGGACCTGATTTGTGTTTTCCTTAAACAGATATTGATGGGGTTTTTGATTTGTTTGTTTTTATTTTAATACAGATGCCATGAATGAATTTGATGAATGGTTTGAAGAAGCAAAACAAAATGTTACAGGCTCTTCAAACTGGTCAGGAGACAGCAAGACCTTGGAAGGCAAAATACAGCACTTGCAGGTGAAATATAAGTTAGTCCTTATTAGGGTATTTGTGTTTATCCTTGTAATAAAACACTGAATACCTGATGAAACTGCATGATCACCAATGACTGTTCAATGTGCTTCTTCATTGTTCATTGCCTCCTAAATGGTCTACTGTTTTGATAGATGTCAATACAGACCAAGAGGAGGAAGTTATCTTGCTGCTTTCTCTTTACGTTTGATTTTAACATTTTTATCTTTGGGACTCTTATATTAATGCCTGATACACACCATGCAATTCCTCGTCAAATTAACGGGTTGAATGGATAATTTCCGACATGTCCGATCAGGTTTCCGATCGTTTTTACGTTTGATTTTCTGATCACTTGATTTTCACGATCTGATCAGAAATCAGATCGGTCCTGTCAGAAATTATTGATTCGACCCATCAATCTGTTGGGAAATTGCTTGGTGTTTAATAGGCATAACACAACCACTAACTGTACATTCTTTAAATGCATTGTTCTAAGGGAAAAAGTAAATATGTGTTGAGTATGATGTCTGGGAAAGCATTATGCTGACCCACTTGGTGATTTACCAAAGTATAAATGCAGTGAAGAGGAGATACATTTATCTTTGTTCTCTTCAATCATCCAATTAAGTGTACAGAAGCTATAAAAACTGTGAAAGTTACTACATACTGTATGATTAAATGTTGCTAGTCAAATAGGCGCAAAACAGGTTTTTTAAGTATCAGATTCCTTGGTATGGACATCTGCTTCAATTCAATTTTGCACTAGTTGTGCTCCAGTTTTTCTTTACTGGTTTTGATGAATCTTGCCCCACTGTTCTCTAATCTAACTCACCCCACTGTTACTATATATAGAAAATCAGAAAAAATATTTTTAAAAATGTGTTCAGTAAAAGGAAAATCAGGAAGTCAAAAAGATCTATAACAATTTAAATCATTCATATTTCTTCAATGTCAACTAGAGTAATGTTACTGCTTGAAGGTGGACTGTCTATATAGAAAATGTAGTATGCAGCTTAGGCAGCAGTATTTGTTATGGACAGGATTGTCTATTAATATTGGTTTACAATATATCCTGTAAGGTATATTAGATCATATAACAGTCAGTTAGCTGTGCCACAATGCAAAGGCGATATAGGAAGTTCTTAGATCAATTCAGTAAGCAGTCCTTGGGCTAGACTCCCTAACACCGCTACTGCCTGCTAAGCACGTTCTAGTGGCTGCAGCTCTGGCGCTTTGAGTCCACCAAGAGAAAAGCGCGGTATAAATGTTATTTGTATTATCTTGTTTCACAATATCAAATTTTTAGTGAAGACTCATTTATAGGCCTACAAAAACATTCCTGCTAGTAACTAGGTTTAAAATAATCACTTGCAGAGGTTTTCCTTATTTTTTATTACATTCCAGAGTACTGCAAGGTTATTTTTGCTTTTGATGGTAAAAGAATGAAACTTACTCCTATACTTAATTTTGCTAGTGCCAAGTTTTATACATGGTATGACAACTTATTTTCTGTAAATTCAACATAGGATGTATTGGATTCGATCAGCGAAGGCCAAAGTAAATTAGATAAGGCCACTGAAGAAGGAGAAAGAATTCAGTACTGTCTGCCAAAACCAGTTGTCCTCAGCATTCAGGAGAAGACATCAAAAGCAGAACAGGAGTTCCAGGGCTTCAAAAAGCAATGTCTAAAAGACAAGCAGGCATTGGAAGATTGTGTATCTGAGCTTGGAAGGTGGGTAGTTGCATGCATTTATACTAGGGAGATTGTGGATAATTCCTGAATATTAGGATTAGATACTGCTCCTTAATTGTGGCTAATTCCTTAACCTGTACAGCACGGCAGTACTGTGGACTTCACTTCAGCCCCAGATGCGTAGATACACGTATCCTGCAGTTTACAGCAGCGTGTGGCCATGCCCCTGCTCATGCCTGCCTCTCTGCCCTCCGCGGCAGAGTACTGATTGGTGAATAGTAACATGTGTTCCCGTTCACCGATCAAAATGCCAGTACAAAAAAAGTGACAGCTTTAAAAAAAAACGAATAGTTACCGTAGAGATTTTTTTCTTTTATATGTATGTCATAAGGGTATATCACTATCATTTTTGCAAATTAGGGCTTGTCATTATTGATTTAGTGTAAAGAAACACAAATAGAAAAAATACACCTTTATTTCCCCAAAAAATATTGTCACCATGCATTGCACTACGGACACAATTTAAATCTTCTAATAACCTGGACAAATGGGCAAATAATACTTGTGGGTTTTATTTATAACATTTTTTTTAAAACAATAATGGCTGAAAACAGAAAAAAATGTTTTTGTTTTTTTCATTTTGTTTTTAATATTCCCTTTAAAATGCATATAAAATAAAATCATTCCCAACAATATGCAACAATATATAGATCAATTTAGGGTGATAAGTATCGTTAAAGTTATTGGCGAGTGAATAGGATGAGGGTGAAATGTGAAAATTGCTCTGTTTTTTTAGGGGAAATAACCTGTTGTAATAAAGTGGTTAATATTAGGATTAGGTACCGTTCCTTAATGCATACACAATTGAATTAACTTAAATGAGGTTTACCCATTTGCAATCAGCTGTATTTAAACATCTATAGATATCTTACCTCACACTGCACAGGATGATCTCTCCTAGGTGTAGGTTTCAAATTTGTTTTTTGAATAAAAGTATTAAAAAACACATCTATTCATTTTCCTTACAATGCTACATGTCCCACGGACGATAGATTGTTTCTGATCATCGTTATGATCAATCAGTCATGCCGACCAACGGATGGAAGCTTTCTAACCAACTTGATCATTTTTTTTTCGAATTGATTCATTTTTTTTGGATTGATGCCGTCAAACTGATCGGATTGGTTAGCAGGTTTTCATTTGTTAGTGTGCACCACAGATTTTTTTTTTTTGATCAATGTTAACAATGATCGGAAAGCATTGATTATCCATTGGCACCTTTAGACACACTGCAGTAACTGTTCTAACCAACCCCTTTTCACATCATAGAACTATTTTTTTTTTTAGCTTTTTCGCTGGAGATTGGTTTAAGGTTCTCAAAGATGACTGCTACCCAATCTAGGTTTAACATCTGTGGGTAGAACTAAGAACTGCTGTGACCAGTCTATTGTGAATGGTTGATTGCCCGCATCTGCTGGGTGTTCGCCATTCCTTATGGCCCATACTCACGGGCTACAATTGTCGCCGCAACACGCGGCGCGCGCATGTTGCGGCGACAGGTCGCCCGTGAGTATGAGGCGCAACACGGGCGCGCACCCTGAACCGTCGCTCGTCGCTGCTGTCGCCAGGCAATTGGCGCGGTCAATCGCCCGGCGACAGTTGCCGCCACAACCTCGCCGCAGCTGTCGCTAGTCCGTGTGAGTATGCGGACTAGCGACAGCAACATAATAGAAAATGTACGCCGCTTCCTGCGAGGGGGAGGAACGTCGGCGACAGCTTCCGTCACTTCAGTAATCCCTGTTCCGCGTGTGTACACGGAGGGGAACCTGTCGCGCACACGCTCCCGTGTGCTGGCGACAGGACAAAAAGTAGCCCGTGAGTATGGGCCATGAGCCTCTACTTTCCAAAGTCATAAACACAGATGCTTGGCCAAGACAACTGTTTGTTTATATATAGGTCTGTCTGCCACAAGGCTCTGAACGATGTTAGGTTGTGCCTGTGTATCTGCCCGTCCTCTAAACATGAACAGGTTTAGGGTAAATTGTTTTAAACCGGTATGCAGTGAAATGCTGCCACCAAATGGAATGAATTATAGAGTAATGCACTTAGTTTATGCTTTCAGCTTTGAAGATCAACATAAAAAATTAAGTTTATGGATTCATGAGTTAGAGGAGCGGATCAGGACGGAAACTCTTGGAGAGAGCAAGCAACACATTCCAGAAAAGAAAAATGAAATGCATAAAGTGGAAATGTTTCTAGAGGAATTACTGGCTGCAAGGTAAATGTATTTATTTATTTATTGTATTTATAAAGCGCCAACATGTTACGCAGCGCTGAACATTAATTTAGGTTACAGACAATATTTAGGGGTGACATACAGAAATATGACAATACAGGAATACAAGAAAACCAGATCACACAGCACAGTATGAGTACCAGGTAATGCTTAGTCAGTCACTAGAGGGGAGCATGGAGATTAGGCAAGTTAGGTTCACTCAGATGCATAGCATGGGTGCACAGTAATGGAGGAGCATGATCAGGTAGGACACAAAATGAGGAGGACCCTGCCCAAAGGCTTACAATCTAGAGGGAGAGGTAAGGACACGAACGGTAGGGGACCAGAGTTCAGCTGTAGGTTTAGAGCACTTGTGAGGGGTAGTAGGCCAGAGTGAAAAGGTGAGTTTTGAGGGCTTTCTTGAAGATGTTGAAGGAGGGGGCTGCCCTAATGGGTGGAGGTAGGGAGTTCCATAGTGTTGGAGCAGCTCTTGAGAAGTCCTGGAGGCGTGCATGGGACTGGGTGATGCGGGAGGCGGTTAGGCGAAGTTCATTGGAAGAGCGGAGTGAGTGGCTTGGTGTGTACCTCTGAGTAAGATCGGAAATGTAGGTTGGACAGGTTTTGTGGACAGATTTGTAGGTCAGACACAGTATCTTGAATCTGATTCTGGACTGGATAGGAAGCCAGTGGAGGGATTCTAGGAGGGGATCTGCCGTGGTGGAGCGAAGGGAGCAGTGGATAATTCTGGCTGCCGCATTCATGATGGACTGCAGTGGGGCTGTTCGGGTCATAGGGAGACCAGACAGCAGGGCATTGCAGCAGTCATGTAGGAAATTATGAGGGCATGGATGAGGAGTTTGGTGGTGGCAGAGGTCAGGAAAGGGCGAATCTTACAGATGTTACGAAGGTGGAAGTTGCAGGACTTTGTGAGGTTTTGGATGTGGGAAGTGAAGGAGAGTGCGGAGTCCAGGGTGACACCCAGACAGCGGGCATGAGAGGTAGGCTAAATGGTAGTGTGGTTAACAGTGACATGCACATCTGGGAGGTTCGTGGATGGCCGGGGTGGGAAGATCATAAATTCCGTTTTGTCTAGATTTAGTTTCAGGAACCTAGCGGACATCCAGGAGGAGATCACCATCACTTTAAAAAATTACCATTTAATCCAACATCATTAAAAAAGAATGAATCAGCTGTACACACTGTTAAAAATATATACTTATCAGACACATCAGTGAATATAGAGGTGCAGAGGATGAGTCGACGGCCGTTTCGCCCCCACTTAGGGCTTTCTCGAGAAGGTTCGGTCTCGAGAAAGCCCTAAGTGGGGGCGAAACGGCCGTCGACTCATCCTCTGCACCTCTATATTCACTGATGTGTCTGATAAGTATATATTTTTAACAGTGTGTACAGCTGATTCATTCTTTTTTTAATGATGTTGGATTAAATGGTAATTTTTTAAAGTGATGGTGAGCTGCTCCTGGAATCTTTACCCCTCTCTTTTGAAAATAATGAATGACCTATGTAATCATATCCGGTTGATGCACCACCAGCGTTGAAGTTGTTACAGTGGATTTCATCGTGTGCACTCGCCACGCATTGTCTTTACCCAAAGGAGGACATTCAGGAGGAGATGGCTGATAGGCAGGAGGAGACCTTGTCCATGGTAGTGGTGGATATGTCAGGGGTGTGGAGGTAGATCTGGGTGTCATCTGCATACAGATGATAGTTAAAACCCGAGGAGGAGATAACCTTGCCAATGGAGGATGTGTATAGGGTGAACAGTAGGGGGCCAAGGACTGAACCTTAGGGGACTCCCACCAAGAGGTGGTTGGGGGTGGACGAGGACTCACTGAAGGCGGTCGTAAAGGAGCGGTTGGAGAGGTAGGATGAAAGCCAGGACAGGGCGAGATCGTGAATGCCCAAAGACTGGAGGGACTGGAGGAGTAGGGGATGATCTACTGTGTCAAAAGCTGCTGAAAGGTCAAGGAGGAGGAGAATGGAGTGTTTACCTTCAGCTTTAGCTAAGGCAAGGTCGTTGACCACTTTGGTGAGAGCAGTTTCGGTTGAGTGGGCAGGCCGAAATCCAGATTGCAGTGGGTCTAGCAGTGAGTTGGCATTGAGGTACTGGGTCAGGCGTTTGTGAACCAGACGCTCAAGGAGTTTTGAGGCAAAGGGGAGAAGGGAGATAGGACGGTAGTTGGAGGGTAGCGAGGGGTCGAGGTAAGGTTTCTTGAGCAGGGGTAGTACAGTGGCCTGCTTGAAGTTTGAGGGGAAGGTGCCTGTGGATAGGGAGAGGTTGAACAGGGTAGTGAGGACTGGGGCCAATTCCGTGAAGTGAGGCTGGAGTAAATCAGAAGGGATGGGGTCAAGGGGGGAAGTAGTGGTATGGGAAGTCTGCAGTAGGTGGTTGACTTCCTCGGTGGTAGTAGGAGTGAAGGATGTGAGGGGACGATAGGGTGGAGGAAGAGCTGGTTGGGAAGGGGTGGGAGGTGAAGATTGGAGATTGGATATTTCTTGGTGGATAGAGACAATTTTGTTGGGGAAGTGGGTGGCTAAATCTGTGGAAGCGAGGGAGGAAACGGAGGGTGGGGTGGTGGGTTTAAAGGGATACTTAAGTCAAACAAAAAAAATGAGTTTTACTCACCTAGGGCTTCCAATAGCCCCCTGCAGCTGTCCGGTGCCCTCGCCGTCTCCCTCCGATCCTCCTGGCCCCGCCGGCAGCCACTTCCTGTTTCGGTGACAGGAGCTGACAGGCTGGGGACGCGAGTGATTCTTCGCGTTCCCAGACACATTAGCACCCTCTATGCTGCTATATGGTATATGATATATGCTATAGCAGCATAGATGGCGCTATTGTGGCCAGGAACGCGAAGAATCACTCGCGTCCCCAGCCTGTCAGCTCCTGTCACCGAAACAGGAAGTGGCTGCCGGCGGGGCCAGGAGGATCGGAGGGAGACGGTGAGGGCACCGGACAGCTGCAGGGGGCTATTGGAAGCCCCAGGTGAGTAAAACTCATTTTTTTTTACTTAAGTGTCCCTTTAAGCAGGGAGTTGAAGGGCAGTGTGGAACTGCAGCAGGTTGGTCTTGTACTGCAGCAAATCCTGGTTAAGTCTAGTTTTTCTCCATTTCCATTCAGTGGCGTGTGTTTTCCTCTGGAGGTTGCGAGTATGGGTAGTGCGCCAGGGCTGGGGGTTAGGGGGTCGGTTGCGGCGAAATATTGGTGGAACAGCTTTCTCTAGGGCTGATGAGAGAGTTTGGCGATACTAAGCTGCAGCAAGATTAGGACAGGTTAGGGTGGGGAGAGTGGAGGAGAGGGCATGGAGGGGGTCAGCAAGGACACTAGGGTTGAGCTTGTGTAGGTCTCGCTGCCATCGACCAGGTGGGTGGGTGGGTAATTTGGAGGTGCCTTCCGTGAGGAGGTTGAAGGTGAGAAGGTGATGGTCTGAGGGTGGAAAGGGTGCAATGTCAAGGTCTGCAATAGTGGTGGATTTAGTGAATATAAGGTCGAGAGTGTGACCTGCAGTGTGAGTGGGGGTGTTGGCGTGTTGTACTAGTCCAAGTGAGTTGGCAATGGTGAGTAGCCGGGTCACAGCGGAGCTCTGGGCTTCATCGATGGGAATATTGAAATCCCCAAGGATGATGTTGGGGAGGTCAGAGGAGAGGATGTGAGGGAGCCAGGAGGCAAGGTCATCGAGAAATTGTGGGGTGGAGCCCGGAGGGTGGTATAAGACCGCAACAATGGCCGGGAGGGGGTGGTAGAGGCGGATGGTGTGGGCCTCAAATGACGTGAATTGTAGAGAGGTAGGTGGGGTGAAGACACGGAAGGTGCAGGATAGGGAGAGGAGCAGACCCACCCCTCCCCCATTCCTGTTGTCTGGTCTGGGGGTGTGACTCAGGTGAAGCCCCCCGTAGGAGAGGGCAGCCTCTGCGGCAGAGTCAGAGGGGGTGAGCCATGTCTCAGTGAGTGCGAGGATGGTGAGGGATTTGGAGAGAAATAGGTTGTGGACTGCTGTAAGTTTATTGCGGACGGATCTGGCATTCCAGAGACCGCAGGGTAGGGGGAGCATGTGTTTGTGGGTGGGATGGATAGAAATATGGTTGGAGCAAGGATGGGTGTTGAGGTTATTTGTGGACAGAGGGCAGTGAAGTGTATGAAGCAGGTCAGCAGGGGATGCTTGTCTGGCAGCAGGCTGTGGCCCAGGATTGGGTGATATATCACCAGCTGCAAGTAAGAGTAGGAGGGAGAGAGTAAGCAAATGTGAATGGGATTTAAATGTTTGTGAGGTTTTTGAGCTGCTGGAGGGAGAGAGAGATTTCAGTAAATGGATTTGTTTTGCTGCCGCATTTCATGGAACAACCAGAAAGTCAAATTGTATGCACTCTGTTACTGTTCCCTCTACATGCATGTTCTTTTATTGTTTTATAGAGACTCATTTGATAAGCTTTGTCAGCGAGCTCAATCCCTCCATGAGGAGAGGCGTGGGGATGGACAAGAGGTTCGCCAGTCCTCACTGCTCCTCACAAGCTATCAAAACTTAGTGAAGATAATTAAGGAGAAACTCCGTCTGTGCCAAGTGGCTCTACAGGAGCATCAGATTTTTGAAGAGGCATTGCAAACCACATGGGCATGGCTGAAAGATATTCAGGACCAGCTCTCCACTACTGAGAGTACTGTGGGTAGTAAAAGCACACTTGAGAAGCGTCTGCTGCAAGTTCAGGTAAACACTTATATGTCTTGTTCCATCATAACCGACTTGTTTGAGAAATACATTTGTTACCTGTTGGAACACAGCTCAACCCTCGAAATATTTGTATCTCTTCATTTTGTTAATTCATTCATTTTGCAGTTTTCTCATACATAAATCTCCTAGCCATACAGTTAGCAGTCTCACCTTGCAGTACTAGGGCCCCCAGTTCAAATCTGGGCTAGAACACAAACGCATTGAGTTTGTATGTTCTCCCATGTTTGTGTGGGTTTCCTCTGGGTACTCTGGTTTTCTCCCACATCCCAAAACATACAGGTATTTTAATTGCCCCTCTCTCTTCCTCCACAAAAAATGGCCTTAGATTACAATAGGAACAAGCAAGTAAAAAGTCCAGGTCAGCACACCGTTAGAAGATGCAGGTTTCTTCAATTTATTGCTTCATTAGCACATAAATATGACAATTGTTTCGGGGCCACATTGGGTTCCCTTCTTCAGATAGTGCAAACAAACAGGTTTGTTTGCACTATTTGAAGAAGGGGACCCGCTGTGGCCCCGAAACAATTGTCATATTCATGTGCTAATGAAGCAATAAATTGAAGAAACCTGCATCTTCTAACGGTGTGCTGACCTGGACTTTTTTCCTGCTTGTTATATTGTCGGATGTTTGGGCTCAGCATCCACAGGTTACAGCACCCGGACTTAGGGTAAGGTGTGCCACCTCTACAACATAACTGCATTAGATTACAATAGGAAGAGTGAGGCCCAGTGCACACCATAACCTTTAGCAGATCCTCAAAACGCTGGCGATTTTTGGAGAAGATTTCAGAGCGATTCTAGGCATGTTTAGAGACGTTTTCTAAACACGCCTAGTGTTTTTGGGAGCGTTTTGGTGTAGCAGATTACAAATATTGTTACAGTAAAGCTGTTACTGAACAGCTTCTGTAACAAAAACGCCTAGAAACTACTCTGATCTAGCGTTTTCCACAGCGGTTTGCGTTTTTCCTATACTTGACATTGGGGCAGAAACGCTTCTGCAAACCGCAAACGTGCAGCAGGAGGCACGTTTGCGTTTTGCTCTAAACCTCAATCCGCTGGTGTGCACCATCTCATTGAAATACATTAGCCAAGAGTTTTCACAGGCGGATGCGGTTGGCGGATCGCTGCTAAAACCGCTCGGTGTGCACTGGGCCTGAGTGGCTGCAGTAGGGATTAGAATGTGAGCTCCTCTAAGGTACAGTTTGTGACATGGCTGTATATACTATGTAGAAACACTGCAAAAGCGCTATATAAAAACTAAAGAAAAAATGTGTTTTGATTTGGTATTACTACTTACAGTTACAGTAAGTATAGAACTCCAAACAGGAAACTGGTATTTCCTGATCATGCAGGAATAACAAAATATCACAAATATTACACACTAAATTCAGCATGTAGCAAAGAAAAGAAATAAAAAATATATTTAAAAAATCAGCCAAGACAAATTATTAGTAGCAAAGAAAAGAGTCTTATATTTTATTTTCAGTTATAATCTTTTTTTATAACATTGCATCACTCTGTAATATTTGCAGTTTACAACTATACTCTGCATTTTAAACAATGAAACAGAGCAGAGCTAATGACCCTCTGATCTTCCCTGCAGTAAAATCTTATCTGAACAGGGGCGTAACAATAGACCCTGCCAGGGATGCAACTGCAGGGGGCCTCGTGGGGGGAGAAGTTTATTTTCCCTGTCCTGAGAGACTGACAACTAAGGGCACGGAGAGAGAAAACTTTCTGCTCTGTGCACAATTGTTCTAATGACTGCATCTGCTCAGCCACTGATAACAAATCATCATACAAGTGCTCTGTACTGTAGTGATGCTGGAGTAGTCTGCAGAGCTAGTTTTGCTCCATCAGAAATGGACAGAATGAGTTTAATAAGCTGAGGCTGGGAGCACACTCGTCTTTCAGTTTTCTGTGTGTATTTTTCTGTATGCGTTTTCTGCACACCACGTGTATCTGTATGTGTGAGAACATGCATGTTTTATAACAAAAGCTAATGCAATTGATAGAGAAAATGCTTGCAGTGCTTCACTGCTGTCTGTTTTTATCTGCATTGGGGAAAATACATTTAAGTGTTCACTAGCCAATTGAATAACATTGGTTCTCAGTTTACCTGTGCAGAAAAGGAGGGGGGGGGGGGGGGGATGGGGGCGTCCAAAGTTTTGCAGGGGGACCCAGTGATTTCTAGTTACACCCCTGTATCTGAAGTTGTCTTTCACTGTTTCTTTGATATATAAGTGCTTCAGAAAATAGCACTGCTCTCTGACTAAATTAGTCTCAGAGCTCTGTGAAGTTCTTTTGCATAGATAACAAGTGAAGTTTCTTAACGCTTTCTGTACTGGAAACAATATGAGACTCATATCTTTGATACTTATGGTATGTTCTTAGCTGTACTACACATACAATTCATTATATCATAAGTTTACTTTAACTTCAGATTCTCAGATTCGCACTTCTAAAATTCACATTTTTGCATGCATGAAAAAAAATGTATTTGTTGCTCTCCCATTGCTTTTATTAGCTGTTCTGAAAAGAAAGCATGAGAATGTGAATTTTAATGCAAAAAAGTTCAGTTTTCCAAAATGAAAAGTCTGAACCCTCCCTTAGTATAACTAACTAGTATACTGTATACTGTTTGCTTGCTGATTTGTACCGATCTTCGTGACTTTTAACAGTTTCACTGTATAGATGCATGACTGGGTGCTTTATTTGCTTGTTTCAGTGTCCTTTATACATTTATGAAAGTGTATACGTTTATAATAATTCTTCTTGTTCATTCCTTTTCTTTGTCGGACCTGGAATATGACATTGGTGTGTATGTTAGTGTAACTCCTCTGTGACAATGTTCTCTATGTGATTTCATACTTTTTTTTTTGTGGTGTTTTTTTTTTTCTTTTGCAATAAGTAATTCAAAACTATTAAGCAATATATTTTGCCTTCTTAATTCCCTGGTGGTTATCATCCACTACGGTTGGTGTTACATATTTTATTTGTATTTAGTACCATCACTCATAGGTATACTGTCATTGTGGCTGGAAAGCACTAGAGATTTAAAGCAACTTGTTGTAGCTATTAGAATTTCCAGCTTTGGAAACATTAAAGTGGAAGGGTTTAGGGGCGTAACTAGAGGGTAGAGCAATTGTGATTGTGTGTGTGTGTGTATGTGTGTGTGTGGGGGGGGGGGGGTTGTTGGGGGCCCCAACTACTAACCTTCCCTTTCTCCGATACAGGGAACTATACTTCACATCAGGTGTTTTTGTGACTACACTTGGTATGTGTGAGAAGATCATACCACCCCACAAAACGTTGACCCTTGTGAGATGCGTCAAAGTTTTGCTGGGGGGGTGCATTAATTATGGTTGCGCTACCGGAAGGATTGGACCTTTTTCAGCAGAAAGTGATTGATACATGTTACTGACCGGTAATATTTAGATACAATAGTTTGTGGTAAGCATGCCATATGTAGCCCTTTCCTTATCATGGTGAAGAAAATGCCAAGTTTACTTTAGGAAACTAGTCTGCAATGCAAGTTACAAATTTACACCGATAACTGAAATAGCAGTAATGTTATTAAGGAATTTCCAAGTCATTCATCTGCTGTTGCACACAATCAATATTTCTAATTGGATTTTCATTTCTTTTCTACTTCTCTGTAGGAAATAATACTAATTAAAGGTGAAGGTGAGGTCAAATTGAACTTGGCTATCGGTAAAGGGGAACAGGCTCTTAAAAGTAGCAACATGGATGGGCAGATGGTAATACAAATGCAGCTGCAGACCTTAAAGGATGTGTGGGGAACCGTTAGCACCTCAGCTACCAGGTGTCTCAGGTAAGACGGTGTCTCAGGTTTCACGTTAATTTATCACATCAAAGATGTGTAACCTAGGTCAACATGGTTGCATAGTGCATAGTGCTCTCACCTTGAAATTCTGGGTCCCTGGTTTGAAACCCAGCCAGGGCACTGTCTGCACCCTTACATTTGTATGTTCTCCCCATGTCTGTGTGGGTTTCCTCCAGGCACTTTGGTTTCTTCCTGAAACATACAGTTATGTTAATTGGCTTCCCCCTAAAATTGGCCCTATGATGGGTATAAGACTTTGATAGGGTTTAGATTGTGAGCTTCTCTGAGGGACAGCTAAGGGAAGACAATATACTCTGTATAGTGTTGTAGAAGATGTTAACGCTTCATAAATGCTGAATAATAATAACCAAAATGTTGAATTGTCTTGTGTCCATTTCCACAGCATAACATGGACACTGTTAGCTGTACAAATGCTATTTCTATGGCATGTGCACATCATAGTTGTAGCAAAAGCCATGGAAGCCACGTTATTCTGGAGCAGGGGGTGTCAGGAGGTCCTTAGTATTATTACTGGCCTTTTTAATTTTATGTTATGATTTTACAACTCTGTGCTCATGTCTTACATGTTTTGTGCATGTGAGTACACATTACCATTTACACTCCAATCCATTGCTCAAATGTATCTAGGTCTGGGGCCATTCAAAAAATTGCTAAGTGTGATGATTTCTAGCTGTGCCACTAATTTAAGTGTTTTTGCCTTAGAACAAGGGCACTGCTAAGGTTTTTGTGGCCCCTAACAGCACACCATTTGTGCCCCACCCCATCCTCTTACAGGTCTTATCAAGATCCTGAAAGATCTGGAAACTAAAGATTAGAGATGGCCCGAACACAGAGGGAACAGAAAGGTGACACAAAGGGGACACAAAGAGAGACAGGGACAGAGAGACAAAGGGGGAACAAAGCTTGATTTGAAGGAAATCGTGAATCAAATCGAAATCGTGATTTTGGACAGAAATCGCTCAATTAAATGTTTTCCTAAAATCGTTCAGACCTACTACATTCACAAATAACACCGTTTTAGTCTTTATCTGTGTAAACCGCATTTGTCTTTATGAGTTGTGTTGAAGTATTCCTAAAAAATCACTGGTGAATGCTCGTGTGAATAATAATTCATTGACATCTGGAAGTATTTTTAAATCTGTGATACCTGATATTACAGTACAGCCAGAGTTGTAACAAGTGTCTGAGCAATCGCACCTATATCTTTTGAAATCTTTCGATCCATATCTTTCGTAACAAAGAAAACGTCAGTGTTTTGTTTTCATTTTTTCTTTTCATTGTCTTTTGCATGTTTCCCCTGCCTCTCACTGGGAATTTTTTACATTAGCAATCTTTTGGAAATTGATTTTTTTGGGCCCATTGCTCTTGTATTTTGGTGCTGCGGACAAATCCTTCCTGCTCTATAGAAATTAGCATACCTTCAGGCTAAACTAAATATGTTTGTTCATAAGCAAATTTGTCAAGATGGCTGTGAGAGTGTGCAGGGCAGGTTCTAGACTTTTTCCTGAGGCAAACTTGTGAGGATGCACCCCTCCCGATTTGAAATGATCACAGAGCACCCGACAGGGAGCATATGCAACAACTTTAGACATGACATGCTACAGCTCAACACAATAGCACACTGGATGGCTGGGAGTCTGTGGCAAACAAACTGCTCACTCTCACTCTCTATTCCTACTCAGGACAGCGGTGCCACCTCCTCTCTTCTGCCGTGCAAGTCAAATTAAACACTGCCGCTCTCCTGCCTCCCTTCTCCTCACTCATTGTCAGACTTCTCACACAGCACAACAAGCTGCTTTTCCCCAATGACGATCTCTTCACCTTGTTTGCTCTCCTCTCACTTCTCCTCCTACTCTGACTGCATGCTGTAAGTGTAAACACACAGTGCAAGCATGCCACCCCTGTAATCTCTGCATCTGATGCAAGTGTTTCACCATGCTTAATGAGAGAACTAGCTCTGAGAGTGTGCTTTGCACGTACTGTATATGCCATGCTTTACTCTCCTCAGCCTTCCATTTTACTGAGTCCTACAAGGGCCAGTGACTTATGTAACTTTATTAATGGAATAGAGCATAAACATTCTAAGAAAAAAGATAGTGTCTATGAATAGCTGTTACACAACAGGTTTGGGTAATGTCATGTGGGGAAACTGTTGAAGCTTTAAATGTGTGATTTATTAAATATTACAGTATATTGTTGCTTTCTGGTTCTCATACATTTTGGAAATGCAGTGTTTTAGAGGCTGTCATCAATCAGTGGAATGAGCACACAGAGAGGAAGAATCAGATGGAACAGTGGCTGGAGTCTGTGGATCATAAACTTCAACAACCCATTCAGGCACAGAGTGGCTTGAAGGAAAAGTTTGTCCTGCTTGACCACATCCAGGCTATCTTATCAGATGTAGAAGATCACTCCACAACACTTCATCACCTTATTGAAAAGACAAAAGAATTGCACCAAAAGACAGAGGACCCTTCCTTCTCTGACTTAGTGCAGAATGACCTGAAAACACATTTCAGTGACATCATGACTGTGGCCAAGGTATGCTTTTTAAAAATGTTCATTTATACAGATTATGTGTCTTGTACTTAAAGGGGAACTTCAGCGTAAACAAACATACTGTCATTAAGTTGTATTGGTTATGTTAATTAAAATAGATAGGTAATAAAATCTCTTAAAAAACGTTTTAAAAGAACAGGCAAATGTTTGTGAATTCATGGGGGCAGCCATCTTTTTCATGGGGGCAGCCATCTTTTTGGTTGAAAAGAGGTGACAGTGAGCATAAGACACAGTTCCAACTGTCCTTTGTCCTGATCACCCCTCCCAGCTGTGCACGCTAGGCTTCAAATCTCAAATTCAAAATTAAAAACAAAAAATGTCACCAAAACACTAGAACGAGAACAACAACATCAGAAATCCCATCATGCTTTGCACAGCATCAGGGGAAAAATGCCCCGGCAGTTTTCTTCTGTACAGCTAAAAATGAGGCTTGGGTAAGAAAAACAAAGTTCTGATGCTGTGAAACTGTTAAAGAGAACCCGAGGTGGGATTTAATTATGTTAGTGGGGCACAGAGGCTGGTTGTGCACACTAACACCAGCCTCCGTTGCCCCATGGTGTGCCTCCAGGACCCCCCTGCGTGCCGATATACCCCCCGCAGTGCTAGCGACACACAGCGTGTCGCCAGCACAATGTTTACCTATGCGCTGTCTGTTAGCGCCGCTCCCCCGCCTCCTCTGTATCGGCGCTACCCGCCCTCGTCCCTTCCCTCCCGCTGATTGGAGGGAAGGGACGCGGGCGGGTAGCGCTGATACGGAGGAGGCGGGGGAGCGGCGCTGACAGACAGCGCATAGGTAATAATTGTGCTGGCGACACGATGTGTGTCGCTAGCACTGCGAGGGGTATAGCGGCACGCAGGGGGGTCCTGGAGGCACACCATAGGCCAACGGAGGCTGGTGTTAGTGTGCACAACCAGCCTCTGTGCCCCACTAATATAATTAAATCCCACATCGGGTTCTCTTTAAAGAAACGCCAAGCCTTTTCAGTGCTGCTGAGTACATTTTTAGTCTGGAGGTTCACTTTAAGTGCAAATAAGGACCGAGATTAAATGGACCTTAATATTGGGTACTTTTGCGATACAAAAAGACATGACAATTAACATAGATCCCCAACATTTCTTAAGCCTCGTACACACGAGGCCCAAGTGTAGCCAGGGAAATTAAGAAAAAAAAAAAGCAGCGACAGCTCGTCGCCAGGTCCCTCTGTGCAACAGCCGTACACACGGTGCACAGAGGGACACAGATTCGGCGGAAGCTGTCACAGAAGGTTCCTCCCCCCCGCCGTCCCCCCGCCGGAAGCTCCATACATTGTGTATGGAGTTACTGTCGCTAGTCCGCATACACACAGCGGACTAGCGACAGTTGCGGCGAAGTGGCGATTGACCAAGTCAATCGCCTGGCGACAGCTCTGACAAGCGACGGTTCGTGGCGCGCGCATCATACACACGGGCGACCTGTCGCCGCAACACGCACGTGCCACGTGGTTGCGGCGACAGTTGTAGCCCGTGTGTATGTCGCCGCAACACGCACGTGCCACGTGGTTGCGGCGACAGTTGTAGCCCGTGTGTATGTAGCTTAATTGAGCAAATCTAAAGTGAAAAAAATAAAAATAAAATTATGAAATCATGATGTAGCATATGTTGTATGTGTAGCACAGCTAAGAAATAGAACGTAAGTAGCAAAGATAAGAGTTTAATATTATTTTCCGGTACAGGAAGAGTTAAAAAAAACTTCAGTTGTTCGCAGTTGTTCTAAGCAAAAGAGCTTCTCTGAGCTATTCGACCCAACTTGGGTCAAATGCAGTCCTGTTTTCTTAAGCACTTACCGGTATACATTAATGAAACAGTGAGAGACAGCTTGACATATGGTTTTACTGCAGGAGAGTTCAAAGGGCCATTATTTCTGATTTGTTTTTTAGTTTAAAAGACAGTGTGATTTTAAAACTGCAACATTATGATGCAATGTTATTTAAAAAAAAGCTATATAACTAAAAATAACAATATGAGACTTTTTTCTTTGCTGCTAATATTCTATTAATTATCCATACTACACATACAATTCACTATCTCATAAGTTTGTTTTTTGGTTCAAGTTTGCTTTAACAATCAGTAGATCAAAAGGTTGCAGTATGGGACTTAAAGGGGTTCTGTGGGGTGTGCTAAGGGTAAAAACAGACACTTACCTGGGGCTTCTATCAGCCCCTGTAGCAGTCATGTCACACACCATCCTCCTCCCATCCGCCGTTCCCCACCACTGGCACCGGGCAATTGTTCGTCTAACACAGACGAATAATGCGTGCTCCCGTTCGCGTCATCGGAAACTTACTGCACAGGCGCAGTACGAAGGTTTCTTGGAAGCTAGCAGGCACGTGGCCATGGCTGCGCAGCCGCAGTTGGAAAGCATGCCGCGCTAGACCGGACCCAGTGGCAGAGAACAGCAGGATGGGAGAAGGACGGCGTGGGACATGACTGCTACAGGGGGCTGATAGAAGCGCCAGGTAAGTGTCTGTTTTTACCCTCAGTACCCCCACACAGAACTCCTTTGAAGAAGAACTGTAAGGTGGTAATTAACTCACAACTAATGTGAAGCTGATGGCAGGTTTGTCAGGAAAAAACAAGTTCTTAGAATGGAAAAAGTTCTGCAGCTAATGGAAGTGCAGCTGAAAAGATGAAACCAGTGTAAGCCTAATTAAAACTTGGCCTACTGATGCACAGCCTTGTGGGTAATGACATCACATGCAGCTCCTTTCTGATTTGCATAATGCTGATTTTAAAGGCTTGATATCTCAGCACTCAGCTCCTACACACTCCAAATGTTTAGGGTAGGGAGGGGATCCCCAAACTACTTCTGTGCAAAATTACAGCCCCACTGGTTCACAAAATACCATTGATATACCCTAATTCAGGAAATAGCAGTACTGGGGGGCTGCAATTTGGAATGGTTGAGATAAGTTAGCAGAGATATAAAGTTTAAGAGGAGACAGTGAGAATATTATCTGTCACAGAAACTTTGAATTATTCTTAACAGATTTTCGCTATTTTAGGGACCCTAACATGCACAATGGTATTTTAACTACCGGTAGTTGTCGTCCCAGCGGCAGTATATGTACTTCATTTAAAGTCCCAGGGGTGAAGATATAAGCCTTCCACTGCAATCGCCACTGCGTGCGCTCCCATGCATGCTCTCCTCGACGCCCATTAGTAGGGAGATCAAAGAATGGGAACACAGTTCCCATTTATTGATCTAAGCCCCCATGTCAATGATCACCAGCATCAATGAGATGCCTGCAGTCATTGTAACTAAGAAGTAACACGTCCATGCATTACTTCCTGTTCACGTACTTATAGTATGCAAGGACATAATGGCGAGGACATCTTGTGGCCCAATAGTAAAATTACACCTACATGCATTGTTTTAATAAATATACACATATATGCCATTAAATCTAAACCCTTACCTCCCGGACTCTCCCATAGTTACCCAAATAAAGCGTTTGCATTTAAAAAATGACTGTTAAAAAATAATACATAAATAATTACCTTAGGTACTGAACTATTTTAATATGTATGTCAAGAGGGTATATTACTGTTATTTTTGAAAATATGGGATTTTAATTAGTGATGGACGCAAATCTGAAAAATGCGCCTTTATGTCCAAATAATACATTGGTGCCATACATTATACTAGGGAAATATTTTAAATGTTGCAATAACCGGGACAAATGGACAAATAAAATGTGTGGGTTTTATCTACGGTAGAGTGTTTTATTTTAAAACTATAATGGCCGTAAATTTAGAAATAATTATTTTTTTTCCATTTTTTCTTACTATCGCCATTAAAATGCATTTAGATTAAAATAATTCTTAGCATAATGTACCACCCAAGAAAGCCTACCGTAATTGGTGGCAAAAAAAAAACAAGATATAGATCATTTTGTTGTGATTAAGTTATTGGCAAATGAAAGGGAGTGCACTGAAAGGTGAAAATTGCTCTGGTCCAGATGGGGAAAAATTCCTCAGTTGTCAACTAGTTAAAGTGGAATTAAACTCCCAAAACTAAAATTTCAATAACTACTCTTAGTTATATAAAATAACATTTGAAAGCAACCCCACACATTCTCTGTGTATTAAAATCTATGCTTTCACTAAAGGGAGCAGTTCAAGATAGCGTGTCTCTGTCTAATGGCAAATGTAATCATTGCTGGCTGAAGCTCTCTGTCTGAAGGAATGTGCCTTCACTCTGTCCCATACTTTTCTGTTGAAGGGACTCATCGTCTGTTCAGCAGAGGAAGGGAGGAGGAGGAGGGAGCCGATTCTGCGTTTGCCGATCAGACAGAAATAAGGGCTCTTTCACACTAGGAACTGATCCGTACATTTTGACGGATCGCTCCTAGATTGCATTTAGAAAGGTAACATGAAAGTCTGTAACTTTCATGTTAACCTTCACATTAGACAAAGCAGAGAGATAGGAGGCGCCCTAGGGGTACTTATAAGATAGTTATTATACTACTGTTTTAGAGAACCCCGATAGGGGCATATATCTAATAAAGCAAAAGGTATGGACGGATCCTACCTTATAAACTGTTCACTCAGGGTATGGTAAAAAGAGTACTTTAATATGGCACTTTTAAATTGACAACGCGTTTCGCTGTAACCACCGCTTCATCAGGTCGAGTGACGTGCCGAATAGGGTGAAGTCCCCGGTCTCAGGCGCCTATGACCAGTTAATAAGGTAGGATCCGTCCATACCTTTTGCTTTATTAGATATATGCCCCTATCGGGGTTCTCTAAAACAGTGGTATAATAACTATCTTATAAGTACCCCTAGGGCGCCTCCTATCTCTCTTCATTGTTCTATTCCCTCCAGCTTGAGGGTCAACACCCAGGTGGGTGTTTCTTTTCCAAGGAGCCGCGACCAATAAAGCAAAATCACAAGGCCGAGTGGGGACGGTACTTCCCCACATGCGAGTTTACTTGGTTGAAGTGAGCACCCGGCTTTGTGAGTATATTTGAATATCTTTTATACTTACCTTGTTTATCTGCGATAATACACCAGATCGGGCTCCCGGTGTCCTCCCGGTCCTTTTTTCAATTTTTTTAGTATCCAACATTAGACAAAGCGTTCCTTAGGGCCTGAGCCCGCTAACGCAGTTGTGCGCAGTTGTGTCCGCTTTTCAGAAACACATCAATGTTACAGATGCTGAAAAGCGGACACAACTGCGTACAACTGCGCTCAACTGCGTTAGTGGGCTCAGGCCCTAAGCATTACATTGTAACACATCTGAGAGCTTAGTAATGTTCATCTGCAACGTTTTCCCGTCGGGTGAATTAGAACTACTGCCGCTAATCAGCGTTGTATTGTAACTTCCGACGTTCATGCTGCAGGTTTGTGCACACGTTGTGTGATTTGAAAAAGCCCTAAGCTATTTTGAACTGCTCTATGCAGCAAAAATATATGTTTTTACACAGAGAATGTGTGGGATTGCTTTCAGTTGTTATTTTATACAACTAAATGTCGTTACTGAAATATTAGTTTTGGAGTTTGGGGAGTATAATACAACTTTAAATATGTGTGTGATAAGTTACAGAAAATCAGTGTCTTCCTGACTGAGTAGTTGCTCTAAGTGCATTTTAGGTATCTGCCATTGCCTAATAAAGAAACATTGCATTGCGCTTCCAGGAAAAGATGAGGAACATTGAAGATGTTGTGAAGGATCATCTGCTCTACCTGGATGCAGTGCATGAATTCACCGATTGGCTTCACTCAGCTAAAGAAGAGCTTCACCGCTGGTCTGATGCCTCAGGAGACTCTCCTGCCATCCAGAAAAAAATGACAAAGATTAAGGTGAGGTTCTGGATTTCTGGGTTTACATCAGTGTTTGTGAATTGCTTATCTGCAGTGATGTAACTGTATATAAGGAAGACCATAGCAAAAGCAGTGTTAAACCCCCCTAAAGACCAGGCCATTTTTTGTTAAGTTGGCCACTGCAGCTTTAAGGCTAAGCTGCAGGGCCGCACAACTCAGCACACAAGTGACCCCCCCCCCTTTTCTCCCCACCAACAGAACTCTCTGTTGGTGGGGTCTGATTGCTCCCCAGTTTGTTTTTTTTTTTTTAATAAATGTTTTATATATTATTTTCATAATAAATTGTATTGTTATATTTTTTTTTACCCGCTCCCTCCATTCCCCTGCCAGCCAATCAGCGTGATCGGCTGTCATGGGCTTTAGCCTATGACAGCGGATCACTTACGCATTACCAGAGGGGACAGCCATGTCACACGGCTGTCCCCAGTACAGCGCTGCCTCAGATCACAGCGCTGTACAGCATAATTAGACGTTGGTTTCACCCTCTAACAGTCTCCTAACGGCGATCGCCGCTGGGAGACTGAAGGTGGAGCGGAGCTCTGCCTTCCAAGCAGGAGATATGCGCGCAGCCTGTGCGCGATCTCCTGCTAGCCCCGTAGAAGGCCGTTCACGCCAGTCGGTGTGGAGCGGTCCTGGGGCTGCCGCCGCGTTCACGCCAATTGGCGTGGAGGGGTCGGCAACCAGTTAAGGAACTGTTTTCCTTATCTAACTGTTATAAAAGCATTCAGCTATTTTTTTAAAAAGTTATCTCCCATATTTTATTTCTGGATGAAAATTCCACTTCTAACAGTATCTAGTATGTCTGGTACCCACAGCAATCTCATGGTCAGGTATGACTGTACTTAAAGTGACCGTGTGGTTAAATAGATATGCCATATTAATAGGCTGCCATATTTATTTCCTTTTAAACCATGGATATCGCCTGGATATGATACTGATCCTCTGTGTGCAATACCTTAAAGAACACCTGAAGTGAGAGAGTTAGGGAGGCTGCTATATATATTTTCTTTTAGGGCATGTTCACAGTGGTACATTGCATCATTGTGTAACGGCCGATTAGTGACGCAGCTTACCGCACTGCAATGCATAACCTATGCGACGTTCACGGTGCGACGGGAGCATTGCAGGACAACAGAGTGCGGCATGGTAACACTGCATGCAGTGCATTACCGCAAAAGTTGCTATAAATATGTAATATACTTACACAAAAGGCTTTATAAATGCGTGATGTACATTTCTATTTACTGGAAATGTAAATATTGCCAGGCCTACCTGTGTTTTCACTCTCTAAAATGCAGTAGAAGTTGACTTTTGCTATAAGCAACACATTGCCTCAATAGTTCCCCCACCAAACAACATATTCACATGTGACTTGTGCACCATTAACTATTTCAGCATTCCTTTATTTAAAATGTGTGTTGTGCTTTTAATTTTGATGTAATGTGATGCAATTTTGTGTAATGCAGGTATAGAAGCAGAGTCTGGCACCGGGCGCTGTCAGTAGTATTCTGATTTTATGAAGCTTCACAAGCCAGTCAGTGTTTAGAACTAATTAGCAGCTCTGATAGCATGCAAGCAGCCTCAATCCCTTCAGAAAATCATGTGATGCGCTGCAGTTATGAAACCATCCTGCACAACTCTGTAAACTTTGTCAGCCTTTCCTCCTTTCCAAAGCCTGCAAACAGCTTTGGTTGCTATAACAACCTCTTTTTCCATTGCAGGAGTTGATGGATTCCAGACAGACTGGAGCAGAGCGTCTTAGCAAAGTTGAAACCTTGGCTCCGGCAGTGAAGAGGAACACCACTACTCGTGGATGTAAACAGATAGAGGCTGAGATCCAAGGCCTGCAAGCAGACTGGAAGCAGTGGGAGGAGAGTGTCTTGCAAAGTCAGAACACTTTGGAAGCTCTTTTAAGTCAAATGGCAATCTCAGAACAGGAATTTGCGTCTCAGGTCTCTAAGCTGGAAGATGCTGTCCAGGATTTCAGTGTGTTTCTGGACAAATGGGCCCAGAAGCTGATGCAAGGAGAAGGCAAGAATACAGACAAGGAAATTGTGGAATACTGGCACAGGCAGAAGGTGAGACTAAAATGATACTGTGGGCTATGCAACATCACTACCAAGTCTGATGTGTGCAGATAAACAGTTAACGTTTGTATGAATCATACCATTCTAATGCTAAGCCACTTCTCGTATACTGTTAGTGTTCCTCCCAAGATCTTCTAAAATGAATAAAATGCCATAGGAATGTATTTGTAAAACAGATCAAGTAGGCCTATTTTTACACTTCCTATATACAGTACACTCCACAGTGAAATCGACAAAGAGTGTTTCTGTGACGTCTGGATTCTGTAAAGCAGCAGCAGCTGCAACAAGAGAACTGCCCTGCTTCAGTCATAAAAGCTTAATCACTTCCATCCTCTTATGTGTTAAAGTAGAATTCCATAATACATTACATCAAACTATCTCCTAAGTTATGTAAGTTATTGTGATTCACTTGTACAGTATGCTTATATATGAAAGATCGCTGAAATATGCTTTCTCTTGCCTTGAAAAGTAAAGCTCTGTAAACTCTTTAGATTTTCCTTGTCCAATATGATTGTGGCATCTTCTTGGCTTAAAATCTGGAGTTTGTACAAGTATGTCCCTGCTTCAGTGGTTTTCCCTCTATGGAGAGCTGTCACCTGATGGGTTTTGTTGTTGTGGCGACTTCCAATTAAGTTCTCAAAATAGGGTGGCGCTCACTTGCCCTCCCCCACGCATCCCCTCTTCCTCCTCCCCTCTCCCCCTCTACGTAATGATTATTTAAGACAACCAAAGTTTAAAGAGTGCAGTGAAAATAATGTAATTAATTACATTTCCTATTTTTTGCACAGTTTTACAGTATTCATTCAAGTTATTTAGTCAGTGTTTGCCATTGCAAAAACTTTCCACACCCTGATTTACATTCTGAAATTGACCACAGGAGGTGACATTTTTAGCCCTGTCAGGTGAAGCCAGTACAAGATATACCTAGTCCCCCCAGAATGCTCTGGGGGGAGGGGGAGAATTCTGGATAGCCAATCAGCAAAGGCTAGACATCACTGGGAGGGAAGGGCTACATTCCATATACAGCAATGTATAGTTATAGGAATTGTTTCTGATGTTGAAACCAGAAAATTACTGTAAAAGTGGGTATCCTGAATAATTTACTGCATTCTTCTATATGTCGTTGCAGACGCAGTGTCTTTTTAAAGCGGAACTGAAGAGGATTTAAAAACAAACTGTTTCACTTACCTAGGGCTTCTAAAAGCCCCCAGCAGCTGTCCTGTCCTGCGCCATCCTGTCCTCCACGATCCTCGGTTCTCCCGTCGCTGCTCTGTTTTGTTTCTCGACATGTAAGTTGAGGGGCCACAAGTTTGTCTTTTTTACGCGTTCCCGTCTGAAATACTGCTATTGCAGACTGAAACGCGAAGAAGGATACGCATGGCCACAGCCGCGCAGGCGCAGTGGCCCGGCAGTGAAACCGAACGTAGCTGGGAGCGTGAGAACGGAGGATCGTAAAAGACCGGCGCGGGGCAGGAAGGCTGCTGGGGGCTTGCAGTTAAGTGAAACAGTTTGTTTTTAAATCCTCTTCAGTTCTGCTTTAAAGGACAACTGAAGCGAAAATGATATGGAGGCTGCCATAATTATTTCCTTGTAAGCAATACCAGTTGCCTATCAGTCCTGCTGATCCTCTGCCTCTAATACTTTCTCTTATAGACCCTGAACAAGCATGCAGCAGATGAGGTGCTTCTGACATTATTGTCTGATCTGAAGCTTGCTTGTTTCTGGTGTTATTGAACCACTATTGCAGCCAAATAGATTAGCAGGGCTGCCAGGCAACTGGTATTGTTCAAAAAGGTAATTCTATACATATTACATATATTCCATTGCTGAACATGCTAGCGCTAAGTGCTGGCGAGTTCTTAAATTAGGCAATGATCTCATCGCCTAATCCAGTTTAATTTAACACACACACCCTCCCCCTCCAGGCAGGAAAATAACTTGTTTGGGCAAAATTATGATCCAGCGATTTCTTTACTCCCAATCCTATTACGTTTTTCATGCTGCTGGGAATTTACCCTCTGCCGCAGGACCTGCAGCCTCACACCGCAAATGCCGACACTGTAATCACAGAGTATCTGTCACTGTAATTACTGTTATCAGAGCCCCGACAAAGCATCTTTGATCTCCTGGGGCTCCCCATTGGTCCATTGTCTAAACCAATGAATATGGTCCAGATAGTGGACCAATGGGGGGGGGGGGGCGTGGCATGGGTGGCAGATGTTTAGCGTTGATAGGTTAATTACTAAGGGGCAACTGTTGTAGCTGCGGGTGGCTTCGGAGATATGCGGCGGGCGGACGGGAAGCTTTGGGGGTCTTCTTACTAAAGGAGACCCCAAGATGCAGCGGCGGAAGATGGCTTCGGATGTTCGGCTGGTGCAAGCGCATCTCTTGGGAATGAGGGAGCAGTGCTGTAGTGCTAAAGGACCGCACCACAGGGTAAACTTCGCTCCCCATCGCCTGGGGAAAAGGGAACATCACTCAGGCTTTTGCCTGAGTAATGCTACCTTACGATCGCCGATCGGGCAAAGGAAACCGGTAATAAGATTAGCCAGTGATCCTCGTGTGATGCCAAGGTGATAAGTAGCTCACATCTGCAAGCTAATTATCACCTTGAATTGGATATTGCCCTAGGTGTCTACTCTTCCTTAAGGTGATACCATCCTCCCCTTCCAACTCACTCACATCTTGTGTCTTCCATGTCTTTAGCAGTGATCCTCCCATGTGCCCAGCTAGCCGGACTAAATTGCCAGTGTCAGATGCAGCAGTATCACATATCACTCCTTATCATTATAGACATGGGGCATGGACTCTGAATACACAGCCCTGGTGTCTCCACTGCTCTCTGCTATTATCTTGTAGTATCCCCTACTGCAGGGATTCTCTCGCTAGTCCTTTCCGCTCGCCTCTCAGAACAGAAGAGTGCATGTCAATACAGCACTCATTTCAGAACTTCAGTTTACATGATAACCAAAGTTAATCTCAGATGACAGATATTTAAAGTGTATACATAGTTTAGATGGAACTGGGAATAAAGAAAGTCTAAACACTATTCAGACGTTTAGCTGCTGATAACATTTTAAGCACACA
The DNA here is from genome assembly GCF_040937935.1 of Hyperolius riggenbachi. Classification (NCBI taxonomy): domain Eukaryota; kingdom Metazoa; phylum Chordata; class Amphibia; order Anura; family Hyperoliidae; genus Hyperolius; species Hyperolius riggenbachi. Next base: position 370,156,306 of record NC_090649.1, on the reverse strand, counting down.
CTACAAAAATAGACGTGAATACAAATACTGTTTAATTCCTATTTCAATGGCATTTCAAGGAATTCACCTTAGATCAAACCCATCCTTTGGTTCCCATCCTTACTGCTGTACAGATAGTAAAGGTTCCATTTAGGGTTGTCTTAAACCAGAGTTTCTCAAACCTGTCCTAGTGACTCCCCAACGGTGAATGTTTTCCAGGCAACCTCACCTATGCACAGGTGGGGTAATTAGTGTCTCAGCTAGGTGGATTCCATGTAGCTGAGGCACTAATTATCCCACCTGTGCATAGGTGAGGTTGCCTGCAAAACATGCACTGTTGGGGAGTCACAAGGACAGGTTTGAGAAACACTGTGACTGCATTATACTATTACAACCTAACCTCTGCTTTATATTTACACTATGCTGCTTTTAATCATCCTCAAAACATTTATTTTCTGGAATAAAAACACTGCAACACTCTGTCAAAACCGTGTTGAAAATGTTTACTAATTACGTATTTACTTATTATTACTTACTTATTATGATGGTTGAAATACCTGATAGAGATTTGCTCAGTAGTGCAGTAGATTTGCATTGTTAATTTTAAGATGCAGCACGTGCATGAGAGCTGACTCTGTGTGTGCTGTAATAATAATAATGCCATGCTTAGGCTGGATAATTGATTGCAGAAGGACATTTATGTAAGGAGGAGGGAAAGGAGAAGACTTTACAAACAAAGTGAACATTTGAAACATTTTAGAAGTACAGCTTTCATGTTTCAAACAAGGATCACCATTAACCAGAGCCAATTTCCTACTATTGGATATATGTGTAATGTACAGTATATATAGAAATATATATATATATATATATATATATATAGAGAGAGAGAGAGAGAGAGAGAGAGAGAGAGAGGGTGTGTGTGTATTTTCTATTGTACGCATATTATTGATTTGTTGTGCTTCAGTCGCTATTCAGTTGTGTCCAACTCATTGCTACCCAATTGACCATAGGACGCCGGGTCCCTCTATCCTCTACTGCAGGGGTGTCAAACTCAAATACAAAGTGGGACAATATTAAACACTTACGGTGTTAAAGTCGCGGGCCAATTTCAATGTCTAGAGAACACCTCCCTCCATTATAAAGTTCCTTGGTATCTGGTGGCCCCCTCCCTCCCTATACAGTTCCCTGGTGTCTATTGGCCCTCCTCCCTTCCTTATACAGCTCCCTAGTGTCTAATGCCTCCTCCCTCCCCTATACAGTTTTCTGGTGTCTACTGGCTTTCCTACCTGCCCTATACATTTCCTTGGTGTCTAATGTCTCCTCCCTCCCCTATACAGTTCTATGGTGTCTATTGGTCATCCCTCCCTCACCATACAATTCCCTTGTGTTTAGTGGTCCTCCCTCCCTCCCCTATACAGTTTCTTGGTATGTAATGTCCCCTCCCTCCCCTATACACTTCCCTGGTATCTAGTACCCCCTCCCTCCCCTATATAGGTTCCTGGTGTCTAGTGGCCCCCTCCCTCCCCTATATAGTTTCCTGGTGTTTAGTGCTTTCCTCCTCCCTCCCTCATATGGTTTCCTTGGGGATCTAAGGCTTCACCTGCAATATAGCTTCCCTGGTGTTGTGGAGGGGGCTAAACATAATGCAAAGTAGGGAAATATCTTGTGGGCCAATTTGAGCTAGAGTTTGGCATGTATGCTCTACTGCCTTTGTTAACACTTTAGAAACCAAGGTACTTATCCGTTAGCCGGGCGCATCCGGCAGGTGGCGATAATTACTATTCCCCCTCCAGGCCGACATGGATAGTAGGGAAAGAGGTAACTCTGGTGGAGATTTGTCGCCACCTAGAGGATGCGCCCGGCTAACGGATAAGTACCGAAACCAACAACCAGCTATATTGGTAGGGGTACTAAAACTGAGTACAACTAAGAATACAAAATGAAATCCCCTACTCCCTTCCCCAGTGAAATTAGCATTTCAAAACAATATTGTCATAGCAGAGTTGTGACAGTGATTACAACCTGACAATTTCTAGGCAAAGTTCCCATCAACTATTCCTTCTTTTGTTAGACTAACACTTTGTCATAGAAGGAAACCTTTGAATATAGCAGTGTAAGAGCTGCCGTTTCTGAATTAGTTCCCAAAATGCTGGCTCCAGGGCAGGGGCAGTCGCTTGGGCCCCCCATTCAGAGTCAAAGGGGCCCCATCAGCACATAAACCAGCCCTCGCCATCCTGTCAGCGGTGGCTGAATGGTATAATGGTTAAAGGGACTCTGAGCAGTGCAGTAACTATGGAAAGATGCAGATCATTTTAAAGCTCTCTTTCTCCTCTTTCCAATGATATATAAACCGTCGCCCTATGCCTTTTAGTTTTCTATATCTTCGCGATCGAAATCACGGCCATGGCAATCTCGATCGCGAAAATAGTGAAAACTAAAAGGTGTAGGGTGGCAGTTTATCTATCATTGGAAAGAGGAGAAAGAGAGCTTCAACATGATATGCATCTTTCCATAGTTACATTGTATTACACAGGACGACTTTTCTCCAAAGTCGGCAGCTCGATTCAGCACAATGCAATGAAATATAAGGAACCCAGGGGGATATAATTACAAACATCATGCTGGTAGGTGTGAGGATGTAATTAATTAGTTGTGGGTATGCTTAAAGACATAACCACAGGCACTGCTCGGAGTCCCTTTAAGGGCTCTGCCTCTGACACAGGAGACCAGGGTTTGAATCTCGTCTCTGCTTGTTCAGTAAGCCAGCACCTATTCAGTAGGAGACCTTAGGCAAGTCTCTCTAGCACTGCTACTGCCTATAGGGTGCGTCCTAGTGGTTGCAGCTTTAGCGCTTTGAGTCCGCCAGGAGAAAAGCATGATATAAATGTTATTTGTCTTGTGTTGTCAAATGATGCCATGCGCTGCTGATTGTCTTCAGAGCCAGGCTCTCCTCTTAGGTCCCCCTCCTGCTACTGTGCGCTCTGCCGCTGGCCACTCCTCCCTCCCTTCCCACAGAGAACCGCAGCTGCAGCAAGAATGATAGCAGCAGATGGCAAACGCTCACTCACCTATCCATGATCCAAGCAATAGAGATCCCGTCATCTGAAACCCATCTGTCTCTTCTAAAGTGCAGCCGCTCGCTTTGAACTTCCTGATTCTCAGATCAGACAGGAAATGGGAAGTAGTAATAGTAGTAGTAACAGAGCGGCAGCACTTTAGAGAAGTGAGATGGGCTCCGGATGACGGGACCTCTATTGCTTGGATCGCAATAGGTGAATGTGAGTCATCTGGTGCTGTCATTCTCCCCCGCTGCGGCTGCCTTCTCTGCTGGACTATCGTATTCATTGGGATGGAGGCTGCATGGTGGCTGTCTAGTTTGGGAGGAAATCGGTTGTTGGTGGGGGTGGTTATGTAATTCTGTCTGGGAAACGTCTTCCTGTTTGGCGGTGTCCAGACTCCAGTGCTTTCTGCTATTGCCGGGCTGGAGATGCAGGGGGAAAGTGCTGCTGCTGTGATATCTGGCGCCCTCTTCACAGGGGTGCCCCAGCCCTTGAGTACAAATGTCCCAGCCATTCATCTCTCACTCTGCATTTTGCTGCTGCTGTTCCCTGCATTGTGCACCCACAGAGGAAAGCAAGCTGTTGCCCATAGCAACCAGTAGCTCAGCTGCCCGGTGTGTGCGGCATGTTGCTGTGCAGCTGCATTTTCTGATTCTATTACGACATGATGGGGGGCCCAAATCAGTTACTTTGCTTAGGGCCCCATTTAGCCTTAATCCGGCTCTGCTCCAGGGCATTATTCCTGATCCTGGCATTCTCCAGTGTCAAGCTGCCAAAGCAGCACAGCAGTGTATTTGCCCTAATATTTTTTCCAATATGTTATGTCTAGCTTATAAACACAATCTCAGTAACAGAATGTTCATGAAAATTGTCAGCTCTGTTGTGACACTCAATGAGTCTGTGCCAATTATGTGAAACTAACATTTCACATTTTAAATGCAAATTTCATGTGTCCTGGCAAACACCTTTAACTTTCTTATAGTTAGGAACTATTATATATTTATTTTTAGGAAAATCATTAATTCTGTATGTTGTAGCTGTATAAATCCCTAGAAAATCTACTTCTCACTGTTAATAAAACTGAAGTTGTAAGAACATTTTCTGAACTCCATTGTATTGTGTTTATATAAGCAAAATATGCCAGATTTTGTTATTTTAGTTTTGAATCCTGTGAAAAAGGGTTAGAGATTTTGAATTTTTATTGCTGTTCTGTGTCCACCATATGTGAGAATTTTCCAGAAGCAAAAGAAGCAGCAGAAAATAAAAATGTTTTTGTACAGTGGAGAAGGTAGCATCCACAGTGCATTTTTGTTGTTGTCCATCATTTCCTGCCCTGAGGACTTCCAGTTCTTGTATTAAAGCAACAAAGCTCCCCGGAGGTCCCAGGAACAGGAAGTGAGTTAAAATGTATCCAGCAGTGACAGAGACAGCCGCAAAGTACTACAAACCATTTATATCCCTTTTTCTTATTATTTAAGAGTAAAAATTAAAAGAAAAAAAAATCATGGAAATGAGCTTTAACACATCCCAAAACCATACAGATAAGTTAATTGGCATCCCCTTAATTTACGTTGCAGGAGTTTGGATGACCCCTCAGAAAATTACCTGCTACATAGACCACAATACTAATTGTGGTTATAGGGACACCCAGTGGGTGCAGGAAATAATGAGTATAGGTGAAGCGCCGGGGTGGCGGAGAAACCAATAGCAGTGGACATTGCAGCATAAATAGCAGTAGCGGGGGTAGGTTACCATTGCAAATGTTTTCTGTAAGTGGGGGAGGATTAGAGTTAGGAATAGGTAGGGGTAGGTTAGTGCTAGGCTTAGCTAGAGGTAGGTTAGTATTATGATTAGGTAGGGGTAGGTTAGTGTTAGGTATAGATAGCAGTAGGTCAATGTTAGGAGTAGATAGAGGGAGGGTTACTGTGAGAGGAAGGTTAGGTAAAGCAATAATAAAAGATTGGTAAAATTACAATATTCTATTATCGCAGTTATCTAGCGTCCAAGTAGAATTTTTTTCAGCATCCTTTTTTCATATTTGCCTAAATTGGGCCTACACTATGTTGTAAATATGACTGTGGTAGAGGTCAGATTGTGACAAGACTGTATATTCGGTTAAACACTGTGGAAGATGTAAGCACTATATAAATACTGAAAATAATAATAATCCTCAAGTTCTTTGTTTATAGCCCTTTTAAACAGTCATTCTCTGACACCTACATATGCAGATCTTGAGCTCAAACACGGAAATAGCCTGAAACCAGAATGCAAAAAACAAGAAATAAACTAACAGTTTCCTTTTTTTTTGCCCTTCATCTTGCCTCGCGTTTGTCTTTCAGGATGCTCTCAATGCTCTGACTGAAGCTGAACATGTCACAGATGATTTGAAGGCTCAGCTAAATGACCTCTGCAGATTTTCAAAGGACTTGAATGTATATTCTGCTAAAGTTTCTACTCTGATTAAAGAATACAACAGGTATAATTCTATATTTTGTGCAAATAAGGTTCTTTGGCTCCCCTAAGGTAAATCATAAGATACTATTTCCAAAAATAGTCTATAGTTGAGAATTTCTCTGCATTGTGGAAGAATTCACTCAACTAAATTATAACTATAGGGATACATACCAAAGGCAGCGCTAGTCAAAATGCTTATGCAAGCATTTTAACAGTGTAAATTTGTGAAAATGCAGTATGTTGACTGTATGCTGACTGTGTATTGGCAATGTACCTGGATGCCAGATGTGGTGATTCCTAACAGCCCGAGTATTACTCAGACAGTTGGACGATTGCAGTGGTTGTACACTGTTAAACAATGTTTGGAAAACACTGCCATGGGGTAAGATCACATGGCTAAATCCTGGTATAAAATTCAAATCAGGTATTAACAGCGCTCGCCCGGCAGGAAAAATTCACAGTTTAAATGTGCTATTGTGGTAACAGTTCTTTAAAGTCCACATATCATTTCCACCAAGTGCTGCAATCAAGACTCTGGGTTATGTCCAGCTTTAAATGATAATATTCAATGTGATTGCGCTCTCAGTATAAAGATCATACATCCACCTCTCCCCCTCTTCATGGACTCACTCACCAGATGTTGTGGTCTTATGAAAAGACCAAACAGCGCTTTCGGGGTGTATGCCCCCCCCCCCCCCCCCCCCCCCGTTGCCTCACGACCTCACTTGTTCCTCTCCTCAGTAGGTGCTGGCTTTTCCAGTCCGTGTCAGGTTAGGTCCTTGGGGTATAGAGTATGCAAAGAGAAAACAGGAAGACCAGCCTCCTATCGTGTAAATCCGATTTATTTGTAAAAAGTTAAAAAAAACTTTAAAAAGTTTGCTATTTTGAGCCAGCATAGGTTATTACACTTCAGGTTTAGGTAGGAATCAGTTACAGGCAGCCGCCTATGACCCACTTCACCCTTCAGTGTCTAAGTGTTTGCTGCTCAGATAACGCTGAGACGCCAGACCCAGTGGCGGACATACGGCCGTGCAGGCCGTGCCGCCGCACGAGGGCCCCTGAAGTTCCGCTGCTTCAGGGGCCCATTAAGTATTGCAGGTTTTTTTTTATTTAAATTTTTTTTTTTTATGTATTATTTTTTTAACCTGGGGGGCCCAACTCCTGTCCTCCCCCCTCACCTCGCCCCCCCCCCCCCCATGCGGCGGGAGAGCGGAAAATACAAGAAGTCTTCGGCCGGGGCGGCAGCTGCCGCTTGGTCTCCAACTTGGAGACATATCGGAAACTAAGCAGCAGCTGCCTCTAGCGTCTGCTGCAGCCCCGGCCGGAGACTTCCTGTATTTTCTGCTCTCCCGCCGGCTGCAGCGCATACCGGGAGGGGGGCCCCGAGGTGAGTGAGGGAGGATAGGAGTCGGGCCCCCCACCCGGATAGCTACCCACCCGGCTACCTTACCCACCCACCCGGCTACCTACCCCGCTACCTAACCATCCACCCGGCTACCTACCCGGCTACCTAACCAGGCTACCTACCCACCCACCCGGCTACCTAGCTACCCACCCGGCTACCTAACCACCCTGCCGGCTATCTACCTGGCTACCTACCCACCCGGCTACCTACCCACCCACCCGGCTACCTAACCACCCTGCCGGCTACCTACCTGGCTACCTACCCACCCGGCTACCTAACCACCCTGCCGGCTATCTACCTGGCTACCTACCCACCCGGCTACCTAGCTACCCACCCGGCTACCTAACCACCCTGCCGGCTATCTACCTGGCTACCTACCCACCCGGCTACCTACCCACCCGGCTACCTAGCTACCCACCCGGCTACCTAACCACCCTGCCGGCTACCTACCTACCTGGCTACCTACCCACCCACCTGGCTACCTACACACCCACCCGGCTACCTTACCCACCCACCTGGCTACCTACCCCGCTACCTAACCATCCACCCGGCTACCTACCCGGCTACCTAACCAGGCTACCTACCCACCCACCCGGCTACCTAGCTACCCACCCGGCTACCTAACCACCCTGCCGGCTATCTACCTGGCTACCTACCCACCCGGCTACCTACCCACCCGGCTACCTAGCTACCCACCCGGCTACCTAACCACCCTGCCGGCTATCTACCTGGCTACCTACCCACCCGGCTACCTACCCACCCGGCTACCTAGCTACCCACCCGGCTACCTAACCACCCTGCCGGCTACCTACCTACCCGGCTACCTACCCACCCACCCGGCTACCTAACCACCCACCCGGCTACCTAACCACCCACCCGGCTACCTACCCACCCGGATACCTACCTACCCACCCGGCTGCCTAACCACCCGGCTACCTACCCACCCACCCGGCTACCTACCCACCCGGATACCTAACCACCCACCCGGCTACCTACACACCCACCCGGCTACCTACCTACCCACCAGGCTACCTACCTACCTACCCACCCGGCTACCTACCAACCCACCAGGCTACCCACCCACCCACCCAGCTACCTAACCACCCACCTACCCACCCACCAGGCTACCTACCCACCCGCCTACCCAGCCACCCACCAGGCTACCCACCCGGCTACCCAGCCACCCACCAGGCTACTTACCCACCCGGCTAAGGGCTACCTACCTACCCACCAGGCTACCTATCCACCCAACCACCCATGGGAGCTGCGCGCCGGATGGAGGCTGGGACAGGAGGTCTGCTGCTGCAGGTGAGTAAATGTTTTTTTTTAATTATTTATTTTAGCAGGTGTATGTTCTGGGCAGGTCTGCCACATGATTGCGTGTATGTTCTGGGCAGGTCTGCCACATGATTGCGTGTATGTTGTTGGCAGGTCTGCCACATGATTGCATGTATGTTCTGGGCAAATTTGCTACATGATTGCATGTGTTTTCTGGGCAAATCTGCCGACATGATTGCACGTATTTTCTGGGCATATCTGCCGACATGATTGCAGGTATTTTCTGGGCATATCTGCCGACATGATTGCAGGTATTTTCTGGGCATATCTGCCGACATGATTGCACGTATTTTCTGGGCATATCTGCCGACATGATTGCACGTATTTTCTGGGCATATCTGCCGACATCATTGCACGTATTTTCTGGGCATATCTGCCGACATCATTGCACGTATTTTCTGGGCATATCTGCCGACATCATTGCACGTATTTTCTGGGCATATCTGCCGACATCATTGCACGTATTTTCTGGGCATATCTGCCGACATCATTGCACGTATTTTCTGGGCATATCTGCCGACATCATTGCACGTATTTTCTGGGCAAATCTGCCGACATGATTGAATGTATTTTCTGGGCAAATCTGCTCACATTATGTGTATTTTCTTGAGAAAACCTGCACAATTATGTGAATTTTCTGGGGAAAGGGTCACCAAAACTTGGGCCCACTGTCTTTGCGTTGCACTTTTCAAGGGAACCTGAGGTGAGAATAATATTGAGGCTGCCATATTTCTCTCCTTTTAAGCAATACCAGTTGCCTGGTTGCCGTTCTGGTCCTCTGCCTCTTATTCTTTCAACCATAGACCCTGAACAAGCATGCAGCAGGTCAGGGGTTTCTGACAATATTGTGAGAACTGAGAAGATTAAGCTGCATGCTTGTTGCTGGTGTAATTCAGTTTATTACTGCAGCCAAATAGATCAGCAGGGCCGCCAGGCAACTGGTATTGTTTAAAAGGAAATAAATATGGCAGCCTCCATATCACTCTCACCCCGGGATCACTTTAAATTACAGTTAGCTCCGCCCTTATCCGGTCATTGCCACGCCCATTTTTTTGCCGCGGCGCTATGCGCCGCAGGTTCTATCCACGCCCATTTTTTGCGCCGCAGGTTATAGCCGCACCCATTTTTTGCCGCGGCGCGCTTCGCGCGCCGTAGGTCAGGGGGGCCACAATTCATATTTTGCACAGGGGCCCACTGCTGCCTGTGTCCGCCACTGGCCAGACCACAACATTTGGTGAGTGAGTCCATGAAGGGGGGAGAGGTGGATGTATGATCTTTATACTGAGAGCGCAATCACATTGAATATTAAATCCTGGTATACACAAGTCAATTATTCCATTAGATCAGTCAGTCTATTTCATTGTTTCATATATTTAACTTCCAACTTATTCTTATTTTAGAGCTCTGTTGACCATAAGATAAGTGATCAATGTTAAGTCTAGGTTTGAAATAACTATGCTTATTGTGTCACAAAATGCTGTTGATTGTACATGTATCTGTTTTTTACCTCAATCTCTGTTCAGTTGAATTTTGGGAAACCTTTTGTCACTGTCATTTTGTTCTGTTTGGGGCTTTCTTTTCAACAAGATCGACATCGAATGGTGTGTATGCTACAGCAGTTGGTTGATTTTTGAACTAACTTTGTATATTTGTACTGAACAAGTGGATTGGAAGTTTGTCATCTTAAATCATCTTCATTCAAACATTTTTGCTTGCTTAATTTTAGATCCTCTTATTTTCTGAACTGATTTCCTAAAATGTAACTATAGGGGACAGTGGTTTACCCCGGAATCCTATACTATAGTGTTTGTATTGTTTTTAATTTTCCTCGCTTTCATACACGGAACATTAACAAAGCTTTTATGGAATCAAGCAAAATGTTTACTTGAGCATGGGGAATATACATTTTTTATAAACCTCTCTATAAACATCCAATTTTCTAACGCTCTCAGTATTGCATTTTTAACGCTTAGACTGCCGCAGATATCGTTAGGCTTTTCTGTATTCATTATGGACATCTAAATGCATTTTAGTACAAAGCCTGCCACCGGTGTCTATTGGTTTGTTTAGCTTTATGCCTAGTACACACCATACAATTTTCTGTTACATTTTTCTGTTAGATTTTCTGTAAGTTTTTCTGTAATTAGATTATTTTCTGTAAAGTACTGGTAGAGACTGGTCATTATCTCTGGTGCTTTGTCTGCTGATTATCTCCCGCTGAGTAGAATAATGCTTAATTGCTAGGCAGATAGATGGTTAGATAGATAATTTCCAAAAACATGTTGGAAATTATCTATCTGGCAGGTAAATCTAACAGAAAATCTTACAGAAAATTGTATGGTGTGTACTAGGCATTAGGCATTGTCAGCAAAGACACTGAACCACAGGTTGACCCCACTGATGTCTATTGGTATTTTTGTCTCTCCTGTGCCATGGATGTCTAACGTCTATGGATATCTAGGTATTTAGTGCATAGATCTTGGCTCAACTTTCTTCTTGACTTGAAATTATTTAAATTATGAAAATGTTACTGCAAATCTATGCAGCTTGGAAAATGGACCAATCAAATGCTTCCATGGCAAGATTTGACAATGTATTTACATTTTCATAATTCGTATAATTCTGTATCATAATAATTAGCATAATTCTCAATCATCTCAAATGTATTTGTACCTCAATAACAGCTTTATTGACTAATGTGGACTTTGGTACCGGTACATGTAGCTTTTTGGCAAGACATTTCAAACATCGCTAGCATTGGCGTGTTGCTTTTTCAAAAGTTAGCTGGCAGTGTAAGTGTTAAAGGGACTCCGAGCAGTGCAGAATCTATGGAAAGATGCATATCATTTTAAAGCTCTCTTTCTCCTCTTTCCAATGATATATAAACCACCGCCCTACGCCTTTTAGTTTTCACTATTTTCGCGATTGAAATTGCCGCGGCCGTGATTTCAATCGCGAAAATAAAGAAAACTAAAAGGCGTAGGGCGACAATTTAGGTGTCGCCAGAAAGAGGAGAAAGAGAGCTTTAAAATTATATCCATCTTTCCATAGTTACATTGTATTACATAGGCCAACTTTTTCTGCTGAATGGAGCTGCTGACACTGGGGAAAGTGTCGTCCTGTGTAATACAAGTAACTATGGAAAGATGGATATCATTTTAAAGCTCTCTTTCTCCTCTTTCTGGCGACACTTAAATCGTTTCCCTACGCCTTTTAGTTTTCTTTATTTTCGCGATTGAAATCACGGCCGCGGCAATTTCAATCGCGAAAATAGCAAAAACTAAAAGGCGTAGGGCGGCGGTTTATATATCATTGGAAAGAGGAGAAAGAGAGCTTTAAAATGATATGCATCTTTCCATAGTTTCTGCACTGCTCGGAGTCCCTTTAAGACATTATAATACATTTCAGTTATATCTAATGTAATGTATTGTTCATGGATGCAAGTACAGAGATGTTCTCGCATCCAAGGACTACATCTTCTGGCATGCATTGTTTCACATGCGTACATGCATGAGAGAAAGAGATCCTGACGGGTGATACAAAATGTGCTTCAGTCCCGGTCGATCATGGAATATTTAGTGCATCATGTATGGTCGGGGCAAGAGGAGCAGCACTCCATAGGTAAGTAGCGAGGCTTACCCTAGCCCTTGCCCTCCAATGGCAGACTACATTATGAGCCTGTTTAGGAAAAAAATATCCCTGGTGCTCAGTGCTCTTTAAATGTTTCCTTAATTGGTTGACATGAGTTTTCTGCACCTAAAAATCCTGCCTCAGGATAATGCAGTGCATTTAGAGAGTAACGTGCATGTTCACAGTGGCAGTGAGGCGTACTTTCACTGTACGATATGCCTCACTGGTTGCAGGCAACATTGCTGGCAACGTTAGTGCACAATGCGACATTTCGTATATGTTGTGATGCTGTTGAAGAACAAACGCATTGCAGCATTACATTCATAGTGTAGCCTAAAAGGTTTTGCTGGAGTTGGACTTGACAGTTCTGTATACAGATTCCTCATCACCTCTCAAGTATGTTTTTGTTTGTCTTTCTGTGTCTGAAGGTTTTGCTTACAAGCCTCAAAGGGCTGCCAAAGTAAAGAACAAGCTTTACAGCAGAGATTCCGCACAGCCTTCAGGGACTTTCAGCAGTGGCTCATAAATGCAAAAGTGGTGACTGCCAAGTGCTCTGATATTCCAGATAGCATTACTGAAGTATCAGCCAGTCTGGAGAAAATTCAGGTATGAAACAAGCTTTAAAGCCTTCTTTGAATTCCTCTTGAAAAGTATTAGTTTGTTGGATGTAATTTTCAATTTTATTATTATGTCTGAGTATCTTCCCTGCAAATTGTGTTGCGAAAATTATTCTCCTAATAAGCAAATCTCCACTGACTGGAGGAGAAATGTAAATATAGGCAGTCAACGTATTTAAAGAGACTCTGAGGTCTCTTTTTTACCTGCTTTTCTCATAAAACCCTCTTCAACATGAATGCCTCACTTGAATCGCCGCAACCCTGCGACAGATGGGTGATTTATTAGTGTGAGCTCGCAGGGCTTTACTTCCTAGAAGAGGCAGAGCTTTGTGTTGTAGCTCTGTTTCCTCCACAATCAATCTCTGCCGATCGCCGCCTCTCCCGCCCCTCTAATCTAATTTCACTGAGAGGGGCAGGGAGGAGGCAGAGATCTGCAGAGATTGATTGCAGAGAGGCTGAGATACAGCTCAAAGCTCTGCATCTCCAGAGCAGCACAATCTGCGACCTGCAAAGTCGTAGAACTTTGCAGGTCGTTTTTTCAGTAATAAATCACCTATCTGCCACGGGGATGCGGCGATTCAAGTGGGGCATTCATGCTGAAGGGGATTATATGAGAATAGCAGTAAAAAAACGAGACTTCAGAGTCTCTGAAAACTCCTTGTTAATTAACTTGGTGCCAGGGGTAAAAAAAAAGCAGAAACAAAAGCAAAAACAGCAAACAAAACATATAAATAGAAATACAAAATCTACAAGGCCGTCTGGGTGACAAAAAAGGAAAAAAAAACATTGATATAAAACATTCAAACCATGATTTCTATGATTAGATAAACCTATATCTCAAATGCATCAATTCGTAAGACACGTTGCAGTAAATACGGTATACAGGTATACCATTAAAAAAATATATACTGTATATTAAATAATAAGATAAGCATATTTTTTTTCATTGACCAAAGGTTTGTTTATTAGAGAAATAATACAATAGCATACAAGTAATTTTTAAAGGTAAATGACAAAAGAACCATAAAAAGGAAATATTCACTATGAATGGTACTTGACGGAATAGAGAGGAACAAAAAGAATAATAAAGGATAATCAAGCATATAACAATCCAGAATGACCGATAAATATGAGCTGCAATAGGTTATAGCAGTCAGTACACACCCAACATTATTACATGTACATACTGCTTAGCCAGCATTTCCAAATGCGAGAGAATTTATCATGGCATCCTCTATGTTTGTAAATAAGTTTTTCATATGGTAGAGGTAAAAATGCTTCTGTATCGTGTTAGCCAAACAATATATGTAGGTAGAAAAAAACAAAAGGTATTACTTTTACAAGACTTTGGTTTTTTATACCTTCATATGGTAGAGAGGATTTAACTTTAATTTTCCAGTCATCCAGAGAGATGCAGGTAGATGACATCCAGTGGAAGGCCACATATTGCTTAGCGGCAAAAAGGGTTTCCTGTTTCCAAAGGTTCGCTACGGGGGGACATTGCCAATGCATATGTAAAAAAGAAGGACGTTGCAGCATACATTTGGAGCAGTTGGCCGAAGCAGCAGGTGAGTATTTAACAAGTTGAGAAGGTGGCAAGTAAATTTGATGGAGAATGTAAATTTGAGTGATCACACACGCAGGGTGAGACGATTTTGGGAGTGGAAAGGCTGCAGAATATGTTTGTTTGAAAAATGTTTATTTTGTCTATTTATTATAAATAGGAACTCCAGTGACATATGGTATGTATGTATAGTATAAAATGTAGTAAATGACTCAGGATATTCACTTTTATGTTAAGTATCCTGTGTTCAGCTTTAGAAAAAAGTCCTATATCTACTGTATATACAGTGGGATGCGAAAGTTTGGGCAACGTTGTTAATCGTCATGATTTTCCTGTATAAATCGTTGGTTGTTACGATAAAAAATGTCAGTTAAATATATCATATAGGAGACACACACAGTGATATTTGAGAAGTGAAATGAAGTTTATTGGATTTACAGAAAGTGTGCAATAATGGTTTAAATAAAAATAGGCAGGTGCATAAATTTGGGCACCACAAAAAGACATGAAATCAATATTTAGTAGATCCTCCTGTTGCAGAAATTACAGCCTCTAAACACTTCCTGTAGGTTCCAATGAGAGTCTGGATTCTGGTTGATGGTATTTTGGACCGTTCCTTTTTACAAAACATCTCTAGTTCATTCAGGTTTGATGGCTTCCGAGCATGGACAGCTCTCTTAAACTCACACCACAGATTTTCAATTATATTCAGGTCTGGGGACTGAGATGGCCATTCCAGAACGTTGTACTTGTTCCTCTGCATGAATGCCTTAATGGATTTTGAGCAGTGTTTAGGGTCGATGTCTTATTGAAAGATCCAGCCCCGGCGCAGCTTCAGCTTTGTCACTGATTCCTGGACATTAGTCTCCAGGATCTGCTGATACTGAGTGGAATCCATGCGTCCATCAACTTTGGCAGGATTCCCAGCGCTGGCCGCACATCCCCACTGCATAATGGAGCCACCACCATATTTTACTGTAGGTAGCAGGTGTTTTTCTTGAAAAGTTGTGTTGTTTTTGCTCCATGCATAACACCCCTTGTTATGCCCAAATAACTCAATTTTAGTTTCAGCAGTCCACAGCACCTTATTCCAAAATGAAGCTGGCTTTTCCAAATGTGCTTTAGCATACCTCAAGCGGCTCTGTTTATGCTGTCGGCGGAGAAAAGGCTTCCTCTGCATACAGCATCTTATAAAGTGCGCCGAATGGTTGAACGATGCACAGTGACTCTATCTGCAACAAGATGATGTTGTAGGTCTTTGGTGCTGGTCTGTGGGTTGACTCTGACTGTTCTCACCATTTGTCGCTTCTGTTTATCCGAGATTTTTCTTGGTCTGCCACTTCGAGCCTTAACTTGAACTGAGCCTGTGGTCTTCCATTTACTCAATATGTTCCTAACTGTGGAAACAGAGAGCTGCAATATCTGAGACAGCTTTCTGTATCCTTCCCCTAAACCATGATGGTGATCAATCTTTGTTTTCAGGTTATTTGAGAGTTGTTTTGAGACCCCCGTGTTGCTACTCTTCAGAGAAATTTAACAGAGGAGGTTAACTTACAATTGACCCCCTTAAATACTCTTTCTTATAATTGGATTCACCTGTGTATGTAGGTCAGGGGTCACTGAGCTTACCAAACCAATTTGAGTTCCAATAATTACTGGTAGTTCTAAAGGTTTTTGGAATCAATAAAATGACAAATTTATGCACCTGCCTAATTTTATTTAAAGGGACTCCGAGCTCATCTAAAAAATAAAAGTTGTACTCACCAGGGGCTTTCTCCAGCCCAGTGCTGGTCGGGAGGTCCCACGCCGGCGTCCTGGCTCCTCTCCTTCTCCCCGCTCCGGAATGGCTGACAGGCCGCAGCCCGGGCGACACTCTCCCGAGTGTCGGGCTGCTTCTTCCACATATGACGCGGATTACGTCACACGCCGGCCGCCTCGCGTCATCACGGCGGCCGGCGTGAAAGTACTGCGCACGCGCGATTAAAGCGCGCATGCACAGTACTTTCACGCCGGCCGCCGTGATGACGCGAGGTGGCCGGCGTGTGACGTAATCCGCGTCATATGCGGAAGAAGCAGCCCGACACTCGGGGGAGTGTCGCCCGGGCTGCGGCCTGTCAGCCATTCCGGAGCGGGGAGAAGGAGAGGAGCCAGGACGCCGGCGTGGGACCTTCCGACCAGCACTGGGCTGGAGAAAGCCCCTGGTGAGTACAACTTTTATTTTTTAGATGAGCTCGGAGTCACTTTAAACAATTATTGCGCAATTTCTATGAATGCAATAAACTTCTCAAATATCACTGTGAGTGTCTCCTATATGATATATTTAGCAGACATTTTTTTTATTGTAACAACCAATGATTTATACAGAAAAATAATGACGATTAACAACGTTGCCCACACTTTCACATTCCACTGTATTGCTGTATATTATGTAACCCTGGCCTCCCACTGATGTTAAGCTTAGGTTGTTTATAATGCAGAATTCCTCTCCCAGTGCACCCTGGGAGACCAGGTGTTATTTCTACTGACTTCGGGACACACAACAGACAAAGCATTCATGCACTTTTCAGCATTATTGAAAACCACACTTTTCTTTAACTACTAGCTGACCGCATCACGCCGATGGGCGTGGCCGCAGCGGCAGCCCCAAGACCGCCTAACACCGATCGGCGTAAAGTCCTGGGGCTCTGTTTTGCAGGAGATCGCACGCAGGCTGCTTGGTGGGTTGAGCAGAACTCCGCCTTCAGTCTATTAGACGGAAAAAACGTTGTCTAATTACATTGCACAGCA
This sequence comes from Hyperolius riggenbachi, assembly GCF_040937935.1. Taxonomy (NCBI): domain Eukaryota; kingdom Metazoa; phylum Chordata; class Amphibia; order Anura; family Hyperoliidae; genus Hyperolius; species Hyperolius riggenbachi. Next base: position 370,139,470 of record NC_090649.1, on the reverse strand, counting down.
CTGTGATCTGCAGTAGTGCTGCACTGGGGTCCCCCTGGGGCACTAGAGAATGATCGGCTCTCATGGGCTGAAGCCTATGACAGCCGATCGCCGTGCTGTGTTGTGCGGCCCTCTAGCTTGGCCTTAAAGCTGCACTGGCCAATTTAACAAAAAATAGGCTGGTCTTTACGTGGTTTAGCACTGTGGTCCTGAAGTGGTTAATTGGTCTGCAAGATTTCTGACTAATTTTAATCCATTGTAAATGTTTCAGGAGTGCCTTTCTGAAAATGAAAATGGTCAGCAGAAACTACAGATAGTGGCATCTAGAGGTGATCTGTTGGTCAGCATTATGCCTGAGGAGAAAACAAAAAATATCCAACAGAAGGTCCAAACAGCAAAAGAGGATTGGAAATTGTTCATCACATCTCTTCATCAAAAGGAATCTGCACTAGAGGTTGAGTCTTACCGTAGTACATAATAAAGGGTTGATGCTTAGCTGAGAAAGTGACATAACATGAGTATGTATGTTTTTGGAATAGCAAATAATCAGTGTGTTGCAGTTTGTTTGTTTTACTGTTGTGGAAATCCGCAACTTAGTGGGGTGGATTTATCGACCGGGCTTAAAGAGATTGGAGAAAATGATGTCTGTAGCAACCAATGTGTTTTTCGCTGATAGCAAATCCACTTTTGTACTTGTTTTAGGTGTCCCTGTCTTGATAACTCAGCTGTTTTATTGTGTGCTTCATATATGACTTTCTTTGTTCATTGTAGAATTTAAAGGTTCAGATGAGAGACTTTGAAACAAGTGCTAACCCAGTTCAGGAATGGCTCAGCAACACTGAGCGAATAGTTCAAGACAGTAATAATCGCCTCCATGACCTTCCCTCTAAAAGGAAGGAACAGCAGAAGCTGCAGGTATCTCCGAATCCTTCTCTACCTAGTGTGCTCTATCTGTGTGCTTATAGCTGCCTAACCTTTTATTTGCACAATACATAGTAACATCACTAGAATGGTCTTTGTTTCCGTCATGCTCTGATCCCATAATACCTAATATGATGTGTCCAACGTAAGGTCTTATTCTGCCTAAAACTGATGTTTGAGTTCTGAGAGGACATTAGTAGGATGAATCACCAGCAGGTGGCACATCTTACTTTTCAAAAACTCCATTTGTGAGATACTTCTGTCTTACCTCTCCAACAGTCACTTTCTTGACATCCCACTGCATTGGTTCTTCTACGTATTTTTCAGGAGGCCATGACTCCACCATTTTATTCTGGCATGGTCATGTGGTGTGTGTGGTCACTTCTCATGCTGTTATTTCAGTGATGTTGTTGTAGAGAGACATAATAAACCAACATGTAATCCAGTTACCATCAGTTATGCAAAGTTTAAAACAAAGATCAGTTTTGGGTGGAGCTGGCCTGTAATCTAACACGTTGTTCCTTGCTACTACTAATGTCTGGCTGATGTTGCATTTTTTCTCCTCTATCTGAAATGTGCTTGTGCCCTCCAGTCTATCCTGGAAGAAATAGCCTGTTATGAGCCACAGATCACCAGACTGAAAGAGAAAGCTCAGCAATTGAGAAAAGGACAGTCTGCCAGCAAAACCTGTGTGCACAGGGTGTCTCAGCTGTCTGCTCAGTATCTAGCATTAAACAATCTAACCAAGGTAATGTGTCTCTCCGTGCTTGCCGCCTATGTGTTCCTCTTGATGCATACTCTGTGTTGCTATGCTTGATGTCACATAATGGAGCATGGACCATTTTTCTGGACTGCTTGAGCCATATTCTGTATAATCCCCATACATATTCAGTTCAATTGGCTCTTGAAAAGTGTGTGTCACATTCTTTTAATCATGAAGGTAAGTGTATGTTATCATGGTAGTGCTTTGACATTGTGTTTATGGACAGTTAGTGGAAATTCCATCATCTTCATCATCCTCATGGTTATAAAACAGAAACATAAGCAAGTTAAAGGCCCATTGTCACAAAAACAATTTGACATTTAAAATACATTTGTCGTAAACTGCAATATAAATTATTATTTATTTCCTGTCTTTGTCACTTGTAGCAGCTTTGAATTTGACAGATCTGAACCTGTTACCGACAGGTTTTGGGACCAATTAACCCCTAATCTAAACCTCATAGGGGATTCTCAAAAATGTACATTAAAACTGTTCTTTTCAATTTTTGGAGGCCCTGCAGGAATCACAAGACATTGTGACATGGAGACCACTAAGTAATGTGAGGAAAAGGAAAACTGGAAGCTAGCAATAAGATAACAGAGGCACCAAAAGGATAAAAGGGACTAAATGAGCTTAAAAAACAATTTGGTAATAGAGGAGGCAGTGGTGGACTTACCCCCTCCAAGCAGATCACACGACCGTAGATTTTCAGTCAAAAAACGTTTATTGGGTACTCCAAAATAAAGTGCAACGCGTTTCACAGGTTAAACCTGCTTCCTCAGGCAATACAGATAGGAGTAAAAAGCATCTGCTAGTAACATCAAAGCTGAGCGCTTCTGGGACACACAGAGGCGCTCAGCTTTGATGTTACTAGCAGATGCTTTCTTACTCCTATCTGTATTGCCTGAGGAAGCAGGTTTAACCTACGAAACGCGTTGCACTTTATTTTGGAGTACCCAATAAACGTTTTTTGACTGAAAATCTACAGTCGTGTGGTCTGCTTGGAGGGGGTAAGTCCACCACTGCCTCCTCTATTACCAAATTGGTTTTTAAGCTCATTTTAGTTCCTTTTATCCTTTCGGCGCCTCTGTTATCTTATTGCTACATTGAGTCCACCCTAGGTGGAGGGTTGTACCCACTTCCTTCTTCTACTACAGAGAGCGACTTCTTAATCCTGAGTGGGGCCAGGACAATCTCCCCACCTGCCTTGTCAGTGGTTGCCTAATGGTAACCCTGGTTTGTGAGTACTACATTTTGAATTATTCTATAAATCTTCCATTACCAGTACATACTACACTATATTGGGCTCTTGGTGTTCTCCTCTTTTCGTAAACTGGAACCTGTACAGGTTCCAGGTACAAGCTGTACAAGTATTTGGGAAGAAGAGGATTTCTGATCTGTCCTCAGTTGGATAGAGATTGATGCCCTACCACTTTGCACACTTGCCAAGCATCAATCACATCACTAGTGGAACAATTGATTTCCTATATGGAGCCTGCACAGGAATGGGAGGCAATGTGACATGGAGGCCAAGGCAGAAGGGTGACATTGAGAGGCGTTACTTTTTGGAGAGTAGGGGAATGGTGAAAATGGTTACTAGTTGCCTGAGCACTTGCCACAGGTAGGAGGGGAGGAGGAAACATGGGGAGAACCTTCAGAGTTTTGTTGCTGGTTCCAATGATTTGTGGTTTTGCCTCTAGTGACACAACCTTACTTTTATTCCCAATAAAAACAGGGATCAATTTCCTAGCACACTGCACACTTGATTAGAAGATTTCAGTAGAAATCTATCAAGCATCGCTCAAACCACTTTAGTTGTATTACTCAATGTAGTTTAATGCTATGTAATGATCAATCCTCCGATGCATCACGACCCCTCCTCATACAGCAAACGTTCACCATTTTTCGAAACGTCATCAGCTTCAAATAATAAACTACTCAAAATCAACCTAACGTTGATCAATCAGTTACGTGATAGGAAGTAGGTTTCTAGAGCCTTCAATCAAAGTGATTGAATCAGGTCTAAAAATTAGTGAGTATGCTTACCTTTACATGCAGTCCCTGTACAATCTCTGTCACAGGGTCTGCATAATTGGCATTTTTAGTAATATGTTCATTTTCTGTGCAGGAGAAAATGTCAAAAATGGATCGAATTGTTGTTGAGCATCAGCAGTTTTCTCATGGCATGACAGAGCTTCAGGATTGGATAAATGATTCTATTCACATGCTGCAATCCTATTGTCATCCAACGGCTGATAAAAGTGTCCTTGACAGCAGGATGTCCAAGCTGGAGGTAACCATACCACAAGATTGTTTTTAATTTCATACATCATCATATAATCTGTGAGTTAGCAAATAATTAATTTAAAAAGTAAGATGATAAGACCTTATTTGCCCTAAATACATAATGCAAGCTCAGACATCAGTTCTTAGGGTGAGTTCACACTGATGTCAATTCTTGTCATTTAGGCTCTATTCCTGGTTAAGCAGGAGAAGGAAATTCAGATGAAGATGATCTTAACTCGAGGAGAATCAGTTCTGAGAAATACATCTCCAGAAGGAGCATCTGCCATCCACAACCAGCTCCAAGATCTTAAGGACTCCTGGGCTTCCTTACTGTCCTCCTGTATACAGTGTAAAAGGTACTAAGTATTAATGTGGTACATGCACTCTTACTTTGTACACATATTAAGTAAGTGCATTTAATTGATTATATTTTGTTCCTTAACAGCCAACTTGAAGGAGCGCTTTCTAAATGGACAGGCTATCAGGACGATGTGCGCCAGTTCTCCAGTTGGATGGATGGAGTAGAGGACAGAATGACTGGATCTGAAAGACAGTATAAAGAACTCAGGGACAAAATTGCAGCACAGAGCAAAGCTAAAGTATGCAATTCATAATTCTTCTTGCCCTTGTATGATTAACAAGGTCTTGAAATTTTTGTAAAAGTCTTATAAGTGAAGAATAGGGATGCATATAAAATTCTCAGACACAAAAATTGGAAGCAGTGCTATGAAGTAAAATCCATTAGCTGGTGATCAGTTAGGGCTGGTGCACACCAGAGTGGTTCTGAAGTGTTTTTTAAAACTCTTGCAGGGGGAAAACCGCTTGGCTAATGAAAGTGAATGGGATGGTGCACATTAGAGCGGTTTGTTTTTTCCACAAACGCAAACTCGGGGGCTACAACATTTTTTTAGATTTCTGAGGTGTTTCTGTCTCAATGTTAAAGTATAGGAAAGTGGAAAACCGCTCTGAAAACCACTAGATCAGAGCGGTTTTGCAGGCATTTTTGTTACAGAAGCTATTCAGCTTTACTGTAACAATATTTGAACCCTGCTACACAAAAACGCTGCAAAAAAATGCTAGGCATGTTTAGAAAACCTCTCTATACATGCCTAGAATCGCTCTGAAAATCTGCTTCAAAAACCGTTTGCGGATCTGCTAGAGGTTTTTGGTGTGCACTGGGCCTTAGACAGCAACTTATTAATGAATGCGGTGACCATTTAATTGATCAACAGCAAGGGTCTTTCATTTGCTAGCATTATACTAAGGAATGGGGGATTTATAAACGCTATGGTAAGCAGCAGTCTTTTTCAATGCAGCAAGAAATTCACTTGTACTTTTTATAAAATAAAGTGTGCATGCATGTCTGATGGTGAGCCGATGTGGACCTGCGATGTCAAATCAAGGATCTACTATTTAACCTCTTGAGGTCCACAGGCTTACACCCCCTAGTGACCAGGCCATTTTAACAATTTAGGCCACTGCAGGTTTAAGGCCGCGCTGCAGGGATGCCCACCAACAGAGCTTTCTGTTGGTAGGTTGTGATCGCTCCTAGGATGTTTATTTTTTTGTAAATATTTATTTGTTTTTTTTTTTTTTTTTATACATTTTGCTACTTTTTTAATATATTTTATTTACCTCTCTCCTCCCATCAGCCAATTCCAGCGATCGGCTCTCATAGACATCAGCCTATGACAGCCAATCGCTCCTGACACTCTCAGGGGGCAGCCATGTCACACGGCTGTCCCCAGTACAGCGCTGCCATGGATCGCAGCGCTGTACACGCCCATCGGCGTGACGCGGTCGTTTAGTGGTTAATAATCAATGCTACAGATTCTATGATCCATAATTCTGTTTAATAAGCATGTATTGTATATGGAATGCATACAGAAAACAGCATTGTAACCTCATTATTCTTTTAAAAAAATAAAAGAAAAAAACCTATTCCTTTCCTCCAACATTAAAATTAAAATGGAAAGAAAATTCTTAAAAACAGGAAAAATAAAATCCCGGTTTTAAGAATCATTTGTGAAATTTCCGAGAGAGATGCTTTAGTCAATCAGGAGATAATAACCAGGCCAATAATGTTCCTTTGACAGAATCTTAGTCATAGCACCACAACAGCACAAATGGAAGATTCTATCACCACTGTTATTTTCTTGCAGTTACTAGATGAAGAAGTTTTAAGCCATGCATCTTTGTTGGACACAATAGAAAAGAAAGGTTCTAGTATGACTGAACACTATGTGACACAGCTGGAGCTCCAGGACCTGCAGGAACGCTACAGTGCCTTAAAAATAAAGACTAAGGTAACAGAAAGTTTAAGGCCTAATTATGAAAATATGTATCAGTTCTTGAAGATGATGGTGCTTGGTCATATTGTTGTGATCTTGTGTTTGTAATCTAGACCCCACTAGTTTATTATATGGAACATCTTCAGTAAAGTAGCAGTCGCATGATCATGGTGGCCTTTGTTTTGAAGCTTGTAACCACCATAGCTGACTTTTGTCTTTCAGCTCTGTGTAAGTTAGTGAGGCATTGTCTATGAAGCCAGTAATGTGACTTTCCTTTAGACTAGTATCTAGTGCAAAGTCGAAATGGGAGTGGTTTGACTGTAGTACTGCAAAAGATATTTAGGTAGGTGGATATTTTTATCTATAACATAGCAGTAAATTGTGAGTACTTCAGGTTTAGGTTTTAGGTATTATCATCATTATTATTATTATTATGAATACTATTATTATTATTATTATTATTGCTATGCACATAACTACAGTGCACATGTTTACTCTGAAACAGTGAGCTGATAAACCTATTATAACACAGGCCACATTGTATCAATAGCTGTTGCAATCTCGGCTACCCTGTTTGTATAGAAACTATAAAGTAACCTGAATAACAATTAAACCACTTCACAGGAGGCCATTTTCAAAGCAGACAAAATAGTTTCAGACCATCAACTTTATCAGAAGGGTCTTCGGTCATTTGAAGATTGGTTACAACAAGAGATTGAAAAGCTGGACTGCCTTGAGCTACTGGATGGTGATATTGAAATGTATGAAACCACTCTTCGGCAACTGCAGGTATGTTGTAATTTTCAGTGCAAATAAAACTATTATTCTGTACATTAACACACCCATTCTGCAAAGTATTACTGAGATCACACTCATCCTGCAGAGTATTACTGAGATCACACTCATCCTGCAGAGTATTACTGAAATCACACTAATTCTGCAGAGTATTACTGAGATCACACTCATCCTGCAGAGTATTACTGAGATCACACTCATTCTGCAAAGTATTACTGAGATCACACTCATCCTGCAGAGTATTACTGAGATCACACTCATTCTGCAGAGTATTACTGAGATCACACTCATCCTGCAGAGTATTACTGAAATCACACTCATTCTGCAGAGTATTACTGAGATCACACTCATCCTGCAGAGTATTACTGAGATCACACTCATTCTGCAGAATATTACCGATATCACACTCATCCTGCATAGTATTACTGAGATCACACTCATTCTGCAAAGTATTACTGAGATCACACTCATCCTGCAGAGTATTACTGAGATCACACTCATTCTGCAGTGTATTACTGAGATCACACTCATCCTGCAGAGTATTACTGAGATCACATTCATCCTGCAGAGTATTACTGAGATCACACTCATTCTGCAGAGTATTACTGAGATCACACTCATCCTGCAGAGTATTACTGAGATCACACTCATCCTGCAGAGTATTACTGAGATCACACTCATCCTGCAGAGTATTACTGAGATCACACTCATTCTGCAGAGTATTACTGAGATCACACTCATCCTGCAGAGTATTACTGAGATCACACTCATTCTGCAGAGTATTACTGAGATCACACTCATCCTGCAGAGTATTACTGAGATCACACTCATTCTGCAAAGTATTACTGAGATCACACTCATCCTGCAGAGTATTACTGAGATCACACTCATTCTGCAGTGTATTACTGAGATCACACTCATCCTGCAGAGTATTACTGAGATTACATTCATCCTGCAGAGTATTACTGAGATCACACTCATTCTGCAGAGTATTACTGAGATCACACTCATCCTGCAGAGTATTACTGAGATCACACTCATCCTGCAGAGTATTACTGAGATCACACTCATCCTGCAGAGTATTACTGAGATCACACTCATTCTGCAGAGTATTACTGAGATCACACTCATCCTGCAGAGTATTACTGAGATCGCACTCATCCTGCATTGTATTACTGAGATCACACTGATCCTGCATTGTATTACTGAGATAACACTCGTCCTGCAGAGTATTACTGAGATCACACTCATCCTGCAGAGTATTACTGAGATCACACTCATTCTGCAGAGTATTACTGAGATCACACTCATTCTGCAGAGTATTACTGAGATCACACTTATTCTGCAGAGTATTACTGAGATCACACTCATCCTGCAGAGTATTACTGAGATCACACTCATTCTGCAGAATATTACCGAGATCACACTCATCCTGCAGAGTATTACTGAGATCACACTCATTCTGCAAAGTATTACTGAGATCACACTCATCCTGCAGAGTATTACTGAGATCACACTCATCCTGCATTGTATTACTGAGATCACACTCATCCTGCAGAGTATTACTGAGATCACACTCATCCTGCAGTGTATTACTGAGATCACATTCATCCTGCAGAGTATTACTGAGATCACACTCATCCTGCATTGTATTACTGAGATCACACTCATCCTGCAGAGTATTACTGAGATCACACTCATTCTGCAGAGTATTACTGAGATCACACTCATCCTGCAGAGTATTACTGAGATCACACTCATTCTGCAAAGTATTACTGAGATCACACTCATCCTGCAGAGTATTACTGAGATCACACTCATTCTTCAGAATATTACCGAGATCACACTCATCCTGCAGAGTATTACTGAGATCACACTCATTCTGCAAAGTATTACTGAGATCACACTCATCCTGCAGAGTATTACTGAGATCACACTCATTCTGCAGTGTATTACTGAGATCACACTCATCCTGCAGAGTATTACTGAGATCACACTCATCCTGCAGAGTATTACCGAGATCACACTCATTCTGCAGAGTATTACTGAGATCACACTCATCCTGCAGAGTATTACTGAGATCACACTCATCCTGCAGAGTATTACTGAGATCACACTCATTCTGCAGAATATTACCGAGATCACACTCATCCTGCAGAGTATTACTGAGATCACACTCATTCTGCAAAGTATTACTGAGATCACACTCATCCTGCAGAGTATTACTGAGATCACACTCATCCTGCAGAGTATTACTGAGATCACACTCATCCTGCAGAGTATTACTGAGATCACACTCATCCTGCAGAGTATTACTGAGATCACACTCATTCTGCAGAATATTACCGAGATCACACTCATCCTGCAGAGTATTACTGAGATCACACTCATTCTGCAAAGTATTACTGAGATCACACTCATCCTGCAGAGTATTACTGAGATCACACTCATCCTGCATTGTATTACTGAGATCACACTCATCCTGCAGAGTATTACTGAGATCACACTCATCCTGCAGAGTATTACTGAGATCACACTCATTCTGCAGAGTATTACTGAGATCACACTCATCCTGCAGAGTATTACTGAGATCACACTCATTCTGCAAAGTATTACTGAGATCACACTCATCCTGCAGAGTGTTACTGAGATCACACTCATTCTGCAGAATATTACCGAGATCACATTCATCCTGCAGAGTATTACTGAGATCACACTCATTCTGCAAAGTATTACTGAGATCACACTCATCCTGCAGAGTATTACTGAGATCACACTCATCCTGCAGAGTATTACTGAGATCACACTCATTCTGCAGAATATTACCGAGATCACACTCATCCTGCAGAGTATTACTGAGATCACACTCATTCTGCAAAGTATTACTGAGATCACACTCATCCTGCAGAGTATTACTGAGATCACACTCATCCTGCATTGTATCACTGAGATCACACTCATCCTGCAGAGTATTACTGAGATCACACTCATCCTGCAGAGTATTACTGAGATCACACTCATTCTGCAGAGTATTACTGAGATCACACTCATCCTGCAGAGTATTACTGAGATCACACTCATTCTGCAAAGTATTACTGATATCACACTCATCCTGCAGAGTATTACTGAGATCACACTCATTCTGCAGAATATTACCGAGATCACACTCATCCTGCAGAGTATTACTGAGATCACACTCATTCTGCAAAGTAATACTGAGATCACACTCATCCTGCAGAGTATTACTGAGATCACACTCATTCTGCAGTGTATTACTGAGATCACACTCATCCTGCAGAGTATTACTGAGATCACACTCATCCTGCAGAGTATTACTGAGATCACACTCATTCTGCAGAGTATTACTGAGATCACACTCATTCTGCAGAGTATTACTGAGATCACACTCATCCTGCAGAGTATTACTGAGATCACACTCATCCTGCAGAGTATTACTGAGATCACACTCATTCTGCAGAGTATTACTGAGATCACACTCATCCTGCAGAGTATTACTGAGATCACACTCATCCTGCATTGTATTACTGAGATCACACTCATCCTGCATTGTATTACTGAGATCACACTCATCCTGCAGAGTATTACTGAGATCACACTCATCCTGCAGAGTATTACTGAGATCACACTCATTCTGCAGAGTATTACTGAGATCACACGCATTCTGCAGAGTATTACTGAGATCACACTCATTCTGCAGAGTATTACTGAGATCACATTCATCCTGCAGAGCATTACTGAGATCACACTCATCCTGCAGAGTATTACTGAGATCACACTCATTCTGCAGAATATTACTGAGATCACACTCATTCTGCAGAGCATTACTGAGATCACACTCATTCTGCAGAGTATTACTGAGATATGTATACAGTATTAGGAGAATACAGAAAGGTGACTACAGAGGAAGCAGCCTCTGCTCAGAGCTACTTGTCTCTCCCCAAAATAAAGGGGTCCATTCTCCAAATCAGGTTTTATTGCACCCATACTTGAGGGGCATCATGATGGCCACACTTGTTATAAAACTCCAGCAGATGGACACTCATATTGTAGAGTTCACCAAGAAGAGACTGGGGCGGGGTTGTGAATATTGGAGGGCCTCAACAAAGTTTATCTGAGGGCCCCATGATGTGTAGATTCACCCCTGGGAGAATACTATTGCTCATACATCTACTGTGACTATTTATTTCCCACCTCTAAATCTGCTCTGGCATGTAAAGTTCCTCAGACTAACTGTATCCAAAGTGTGGTGAATTCATAATTATCATTTTATAAAACAAATATTCTGAAAAAATGTGATTTGTTAAAAAGTTTAGGTGAATTAAAGCAAACCTGGAGCAAAAAAAAGATGATAGCATGAATTTGTATGCATAGTATGGATAATTAATTAGTAATAAAGAAAATCGTCTCACATTTGTATTTTCAGTTATGTAGCTTTTTTTTTTTAATAACAAACATTGCATTGCATTTTTAATAATAACATTGCATAATTCTGTCACATTTGCAGTTTTAAACCCACACTCTGTTTTTTAAGCTAGAAAACAAAGCAGAAGTAATGACCCTTAGAACCTTCCTGTAGTAAAACCTTATCTCAAGCTGTCTCTCACTGTTTCTTGGCTGCTTTAGAAAACAGGACACATTTTTGTCAAATAGCACAGAGAAGCTCTTTTGCATAGATAACAACTAAAGGTTTTTTTTAACTCTTCCTGTGCTGGAAAACAATATGAGACTCTTTTATTTGCTACTAATGTTCTATGTCTTAGCTGTACTACACATACAATTCATTATCTCATAAGTTTATTTTTGCTTCAGGTTTGCTCTAAACAATGCCTACACAAACTGCTGACAGAATCTCTTTTTTTAGAATGCTAAATATGTTCCAAAGTTATAGCGGAGTGTACAGTGTTATTTTTGTAGAGAATAACCTACCTCACAAGTGTAAGTATGAGCTAGAGGTTTCCTATTTGTGTAATGAGTTCCAGGTATAGGAGCCATGTGTAATGGTATAACTTCCTTACACTAAGTGATGGATATGTTCTTTTCAGGAGCTCCAAATGCGCTGTGCTGAAGGCCAGGCTTTATTAAACTCTGCGCTTCATACACGAGAGGATGTCCTACTATGGGGCATTCCACACACAGAAGACAGGGAGCTGGAATCACTAAGACAAGACTGGCAAGTTTATCAACAAAGACTCACAGAGACCAGAGGCCAGATAAATGCTGCACTGAGTAAACTGAAAGTAATGGAAAGGAAGTTCCAGAAGACTGATGAATGGCTGACATCAGTAGAAGGGAAAGTGAATATCAGAACAGGACGTCAGTCTGACCAAGCAACAAAAGAGATACAGCTTCAGCAGATGAAGGTAAAGCCATGGCAAGTGCAATGGCAATTCCAAATAACGACTTGTCTTAATATATACTTTATTTACATGTAATCATCCTTCTTAATTTAAAGCAGGGGGGTCAAACTGCAATGTGGGCCAAAATTGTGCATTGGGACCTAGTCGCAGGCCAACCTCTATCTACTGGTCACCTTCTCCCTTATAAAGCTCCCAGGTGTCTAATGGCCACCTTCAACCCATGTACAGTTCCCTGGTGTCTAGAGGCCCTCACCCTCCCCTATAAAGTTGCCTAGTATTTACTGCTTCCCCCCTATGTCCCCCATATGGCTTCCCTGGTGTTCTAGGGCTTCACCTTCAATATAGCTTCCTAGGTGGTCTAGAGTGAGCCAAACATAATGCTAAGTGGGGAAACCAATTGAGGGCCAAATTTAATTGCTCTGAGGGCCAGATTTGGCCCACGGGCCGGAGTTTGACATGTATGATTTAAAGCATATCTGTATACTGAACAGAACTGAACAAAACAGTACACATAGACATACTATGGCATTTTTTTTTCTTTTAGTGTATACTCGGTATACATGTGAATTGGAACATATATTAATAAAAAATATTGTACTGTACTCATAACTCCAACCATGATTATTACATAAGTAAACATATAATGGAAAATTCTTTGAATCAATTACACTGAGCAAAAATATAAACGCTACGCTTTTGGTTTTGCTCCCATTTTGTATGAGCTGAACTCATAGATCTGAAACATTTTCTACATACAAAAAAGACCCATTACTCTCAAAAATGGTTCAGAAATCTGTCTAAATCCGTGTTAGGCCTCGTTTCCACTTGCACTTCCACTTTGCACTTCTGTCCGCTTTTATCAGCACATCAATGTTATAGATTGATACGTTGCTGAAAAGTGGACAGAAGCACACAGATAGAAACCAGGGCTGAGCTCTCGGATTCCGAATTTCGAGTTTGCCATCGGAATTTGGCAGTTCCGAGTAAGCACTCGAAACTCGAAAATTCTGCAATTCCGAGTACCGATTTCGTGTTTACATTGAAGTCAATTGTGCTAAATTCCGTGGTGAATTGTGAAGCCCCCTTACATGCTATCATCACCAAATTTGGCATGTATATTAAGCAGATGAGTAGGAACATGGTAAAAAAAAAATTTGTGAAAAGAGCTTATAGTTTTTGAAATAAACGATTTTAAAGTTTCATAGGAAAAATGTTTTTTTAAACTGTGTAAAATGACACTGCTGCAGAGCAGGTTACTGCATTCCGAGTTCTGTATACATATTGTATACATTTCATGAAAACAGACAGCGTGGGGTCCCCCCTCCCAAGCCTCCTTAACCCCTTGTCCCCCATGCAGGCTGGGATAGCCAGAATGCGGAGCCCCGGCCACGTGGGGCTTTGCACCCTGAGCAATACCAGCCCGCATGGTCCATGGTATGGGGGGGGGCTCTGGAGGAGAGGGGCGGCCAACCTCCCCCTCTCCCCCAGAGCCCTTGTCCAATCCATGGACAAGGGGCTCTTCCCCACCTCCGGTGCCCCAGGAGGAGGTGGGGGCCGCCGACGTCCTGGGGGGTTCATGGTGCCATCCGGGGTTCCCCTTTAACAAGCGGACCCCGGAAGCCGCCCCCTCCCCAGGAGAAATGAGTATAGGGGTACACGGTACCCCTTACCCATTTCGGCAGAGTTAAAAAAAGAAATAAAAACACGATAACGAAAAAAGTCCTTTATTGTTCTAAATTAACCAGGGATACTTACCTTGGGATAATCTCACGCCAGTAACCTCAGGAGTGGTCCCACGCCAGTATCCTCTTAGGACATCTCACCACCCTCCCACACTGACTAACTCCCACCACTGAATAGTCACAGTCAGCCTCTGCATCTGTATAGCAGAGGCTGAGAACACGAAAATTTTGCCTTTAAAACAAGAAATTTCGGCAAACAGTGATGCAATCAAAATGGCCACTGAGAAATCCCCGATCGCTGTAGGCCACACCAGAGTGGCGAAACCAGAGATTTTTCACATAGATGGTGGGTCCAGGTGACCAGAGCAGGAGGTGCCCTAATCCCCTGGACCCACCCATTCATGTGAAATAACGCGTATTCTGACACTCTGAGGTGGCCTCCGGGGAACGGGGATTCCCCAGCAGCCATTTTGTTTATGACACTGTTTGCCGAAAATTCTTGTTTTAGCAAACAATTTTCGTGTTTCTAGTTTATGCAATACAGATTGCAGAGGCTGTCTACAGCCATTCATCCCCAGGAGTTCTGCAGGATCGGCAGGTGCGCGGGACCTCCTAAGAGAATAGAGGGGGGCACAGCGCAGGAAGGTGGGAAAGTGGGCACAGAGCGGCGGGGAGGGGGGGAAGCCTCCCCTCCCTCACCTAGGGCCCCCCCTTGCGCACTCCCCCCCACCTCCAGAATTTCAGCCAGCCAGCGGAACGGCTTACTGCGAGCGATAGCTCTGCGTGCCGCTGGTCTGGTATTCTGCACTGACACTGTCCAATCACGCTCTCGCAGTACTTCCTGTGAGAGCATAATTGGACAATGCAATGCAGGAGACCAGACCAGCAGCGGCACACAGAGCTCTTCTCTCGGTAAGTGATTCCCGCTCGCTGCCGCTGCTGGCTGCAATTTTGGAGGGGGAGCACGGAAGGTTGACCCTAGGTGAGAGAGGGGGGAAGGCTTCCACTCCTCCCCGCCACTCTGTGCCCACTTTCCCACCTTCCTGCGCTGTGCCCCCCTCTATCCTCTTAGGAGATCCCGCGCACCTGCCGATCCTGCAGAACTCCTGGGGATGAATGGCTGTAGACAGCCTCTGCAATCTGTATTGCATAAACTAGAAACACGAAAATTGTTTGCTAAAATAAGAATTTTCGGCAAACAGTGTCATAAACAAAATGGCTGCTGGGGAATCCCCGTTCCCTGGAGGCCACCTCAGAGTGTCAGAGTACGCGTTATTTCACATGAATGGGTGGGTCCAGGGGATTAGGGCACCTCCTGCTCTGGTCACCTGGACCCACCATCTATGTGAAAAATCACTGGTTTCGCCACTCTGGTGTGGCCTCCAGCGATCGGGGATTTCCCAGTGGCCATTTTGATTGCATCACTGTTTGCCGAAATTTCTTGTTTTAAAGGCAAAATTTTCGTGTTCTCAGCCTCTGCTATACAGATGCAGAGGCTGACTGTGACCATTCAGTGGTGGGAGTTAGTCAGTGTGGGAGGGTGGTGAGATGTCCTAAGAGGATACTGGCGTGGGACCACTCCTGAGGTTACTGGCGTGAGATTATTGCAAGGTAAGTATCCCTGGTTAATTTAGAACAATAAAGGACTTTTTTCGTTGTCGTGTTTTTATTTCTTTTTTTAACTCTGCTGAAATGGGTAAGGGGTACCGTGTACCCCTATACTCATTTCTCCTGGGGAGGGGGCAGCTTCCGGGGTCCGCTTGTTAAAGGGGAACCCCGGATGGCACCATGAACCCCCCAGGACGTCGGCGGCCCCCACCTCCTCCTGGGGCACCGGAGGTGGGGAAGAGCCCCTTGTCCATGGATTGGATAAGGGCTCTGGGGGAGAGGGGGAGGTTGGCCGCCCCTCTCCTCCAGAGCCCCCCCCTATACCATGGACCATGCGGGCTGGTATAGCTCAGGGTGCGAAGCCCCACGTGGCCGGGGCTCCGCATTCTGGCTATCCCAGCCTGCATGGGGGACAAGGGGTTAAGGAGGCTTGGGAGGGGGGACCCCACGCTGTCTGTTTTCATGAAATGTATACAATATGTATACAGAACTCGGAATGCAGTAACCTGCTCTGCAGCAGTGTCATTTTACACAGTTTAAAAAACATTTTTTTATGAAACTTTGAAATCGATTTGCTCAAAAACTATAAGCTCTTTTCACAAATTTTTTTTTTACCATGTTCCTACTCATCTGCTTAACATACATGCCAAATTTGGTAATGATAGCATGTACGGGGGCTTTACAATTAACCGCAGAAGTTAACACTATTTAATTCAATAGAAATGCACTCGGAACGCGAAAATTCGGAACACCAAACTCGGTTTTCGCATGCGGTACACGAAATTTCGACGAAATCGGAATTCAGCTGTTCCGCTCAGCCCTAATGGAAACGAGGCCTTAGTGAGCACTTCTTTGCCGAGTGTGCTTCAAATAGTTTACAGAAGTCGCAGACGCTATCTTCACACCTTCCCTGTGGATAAATAATGGGAAGCTAGAAGGGCAGAGGTAACATGGTAGTTCCTATAGCTTTTAGAAACCAGGAAAGCAATCTTTTATTGCTGTATAGCGATGCGATGTAAGACAGCGCTGTACTGGGGACAGCCGTGTGACCCGGCTGTCCCCTCTGTTGTGCAGGATGTGATTGGCTGTCATAGGCTGAAGCCTATGACAGCTGATCAGGCTGTGTAAAGATTAAAAAAAATCAGACCCCACCAACAGAAAGCTCTGTTGGTGGGGAGAAAGTGGGGGGGGGGGGAGGGGAATAACTTGTGTGCTGAGTTGGACGGCCCTGCAGCGAGGCCTTAAAGCTGCAGTGGCCAATTTAGTGAGAAATAACCTGGTCTTTAGGGGGGTTTAAAACTGCGGTCCTCAAGTGGTTAAACTCAGGCAACAGATTAGTAGCTAGCAAGTATTCTTTTTTTTATATATTTTGAAGCAAATTTACATGCTCAGAATTTAGTCTGAAACACTGATAGGTTTTTTCCTTTTTATTATTTTGTTATTTTAGACAAGCAGGATTATTTTTCAACCTAAAGCTGTGTACGTTTGTACAAGCAAAAACTATTACAAATATTTAGTGATATTTCCAGATGTATTGGTGCTTCCAAGGATGCAATGAATTGAAAACTTGTCACAATTTATTTTATCATATAAAGTGATATTATATCTATTATGTGTACAAGTAGTTATGTTTCCCATGACTATATTCTTTCTCTAGAAATGGCATGAAGAGGTGTTAGTCTACAAGGAGGAGGTTGAAGAAGTTGGAACATTGGCGCAGCAGATACTGGAGGAAGGCCGAAGTAGCAGCAGAATGGGGAGTGTGGCCACACTGCTCACCTCTCGTTACCAGGCTGTCAGATTACACATCCTGGTAAGTAGCTTATATCTTCATTTGAAGCAAGTTGTGAATTTTGGAGACTTATATAGTTACATAATTTATTGATATTTCGTTTTTTTCATTTAAATACCTTATTAAATCTTGCTGCGGATCACGTGTTTCATCCAGTAATTGTGTGGTTTTCTTATTTTAGGAACAAATCCATCTCCTTGAAGAAGAAATAAGGAACATAGAGGAGTCAGAGGCAGCCATGAAATCATATGCTGACTGGTTTGGAGAAACACAAAACAACTTTAAAAATGTTACGTCAGAAATGGGAATTGTGGATAAAACAGCCCTGGAAAGAAAGATGAAGAAACTAGAGGTAAGTATTCAATATGCTTTCATTATTGTTCCATTAGCACTCAGAAGAATTCACTTGTATATATATAAACACTTTTATCTTTGCTAAATAACCCTTCCCAGCTCATGAATCAGAAACAAAGCTGGTGAATAACTCACTTTTATGTTATTTCAATTTAAAAGGAATCTAAGTGCCGATGACCTGTGACTTGTAGGGATATAACAGATTTATTTATAAACGGAATGTACAGTGTACATTATTTCTTACATTTCATTATTTTATTTAGACAGTGTATGTACCCTGCTTTACCATCCCCTTTCCATAAACCTAAACATGCATTCTCAGAAATCCAAACTTAAAGCAAAACTGTGCTGGCCACACTGACTCCTCCAATTTTAAGTACACCTTAACACAACATAGCTTCCCCTGGGATTTGGATCCTCAATAATGACTGCATCATTACTTAATTCTAATGGACTCCCTCCAACAATTATTGTTGTAGCTTAAAGCCCTTTCATCTATTGTTTATTGCGTATTAACAGCGTGGAAATTGTGTTGCTTGGACTGCTATTTACACATTATTATTGTGAGTAGGCATTTGTGCTTTTGTAAGTAGGTTCATAAGACTTTGCTGCTAAAGCTATTTTTGACTGGAGACTGAAGGTTATTATAATTGCTTATGTGTGGTTTCTACACCAACTAATTTTGTGACCTTTCTTTAGTCTGCCAAGCTCTTCAAATTCTAGTGGAATGGGCCGGGCCGAAGCAGAGGCGAGAGACGCTTTCTCAGGGTGCAGTGGAGGAGGGGGCCCATAACTCACTCAGCGATCATTCCCCTATTGTATTTCAAACAGAGATAGATAAGAAAAGGGGATACATGACAATGACTCCAAGCCAGATAACTAGAGATTAAGGTGTTGGGGACCCTGGGGGCGCCTCTTAGTCTAATAGCAATCAGTGTGTGATGACTGGAGTGGAAGGGATGAAGGGGCGCACTTTGGTGTCTCAGCTTTGGGTGCTGGAGGACCCTGTCCCAACTCTGAGAAGGGGAGTTCCTTGCTCTCTGTAAGGGAGATGTTGAAGGTGAGCAGCACCTTTACATTTGTGCTTTATATTTTGGTGATTTAATTAGAATATATTTTTTTTACTGCATTCAGCAAGCATTAGGAGCATACTTTATTGAGTAATACAGTATGTGTGCCACTCCTATTTATGAAGGAATGTGGTCGTGTTTTAGTAGAAAATGTGTGTATTTGTGCAAAAAGACTTTTGAAAGTATTTTATTTCCAGTATGCCGCTGACTGTTTTCCATGTTTTCCTTCAGCTTCTCTTAAGTGATTTGGATGTGGGCCATAGACTGTTGAAATCAGCCCGTGAGAAAGGGGAAAGAGTCCTAAACTACTTAGCGGGAGCTGAAGCAGAGCAGCTAGAGAAGGACCTGCGCAGCCATGTGGAGAAGCTGGAACACCTAAAAGGTTCCATCAGGAAGGAACACACAGTTTTCGAGAAGGGGCTTCATTTGGCCAAGGAGTTCTCAGACAAATACAAGGTGCATGCTCAGTGGCTGGCGGAATATCTGTCAATCTTGCAAGCTGACGTGGAGCCCAAAACGGAACTGTACGAGAAAAAAGCTTTGCTAGCTAAGTATAAGGTAATGTACATCTTCATACAGTTGTTCATGAATCAGTTACTCTTTGATCAGTGATCTCCTTGGGTATGGAGTGCAAACAATCGATCAGTGGCCCATGCAGTATAACTCGTGATTAGAAAGGTTGAAACTTGGTCCAGTATTTGCTTAACCTGTGCTTTTCAGGCACAGATGACAACAGAAAGCGCAGAAATTTCCATTATTGCCCCTTAGGTAGTAAAGGTGAAATCGCTTGTCTTCTGCTTAATAACGGATGTGCAAGTTAAGTGAATGACTATCTGAAGGTTTGATCATTTGCTAAATAATGTGATTTCCTTATATTTTGCCAAAGCCCATCAGTGAGCTCCAAATCTGAATGATTTGGAACCAATACTAGATGCAAAAGGATTGTTATTCTTGCAGGTATCCACTGTGAAGTATTTAATGGCTATGTATACAGTGCAGCAAGTGGTCACTTACCATAAGCAACCCATATTAAGACGCTCACCATACATATCGAGACTCATACATGCTAAACTGAATGTTTATTTTAATGCGCAGGTCCACAGGTGGTATAGATGGCCTTTGTGGTAAACAGGAGCTTTAAAATATGTAGACACATCAGGTGATTGCAACCTGATATAAACATTCGTGGTCAGATGAGGTAATGATCTGATGCTTTTGGACTCTTGACATCTGTCATCCCCGAGCAAAGTCCTTAGAGAAACTGGCATAGTTGGACTTTGCCAGATGGTTGGTATTGCTCTCTCTAAAGAAAAAGCACTTTGGGATAGCTGCTGATCTTCTGCCTTCATGCACCATTGTTTGAATAAACATGCATGCTTATATATTGGTCCATTAATGGTTTAGAATGCCTTGCACTACTTCCCGAGATCTATGCCAGTGGTCACCAGTGCATCTTCTGATGTGGATACACCATGTCCAAAGCAACTCACATGGACAAACGACACATATTATCACAGGGGGCTGACTGCTCAATGATGAATTAAAATGTGAAGTCATTTCAGTGCCTCTGGAGTATACTGTAAAATGTAACTTTAGCTGACCTTGTCACAGCTGCTATGTTGCTCAGGGCAGAACTATATTATACAGGAGTTCTTTCTGTTCTTTTTTTCACAATCTCCATCCATACTTTACACAGATATAATTTTAGTTATATCAACATATTCATTAAATAATGCTACCAACACTCTGTACTTCATTTTCCATAACTTTTAAGACCAGAAAATAAAAATTACTTCTGATTTGCAGTGTAGCTATTTGTTTGTTGTATATCAGATATAGATACATTTGTATGTAAATTGTGTATACCTCCATTAACATGACCCTAATTGTTTTGTATGTGTGAGTAGTCCATACAGCAGACTGTACTCTCCCGTGAACCATCCATTAAGTTGGTGATTGAAAAAGGAGAAGCTTTGCTTAATGTCACCCATGATGCCTCTGTAGGGGACAAAACACAGAAGCTGCACAAAGACTACCAGGGACTGTGCACTATGGCCAAGGTGAGAGAACTTTTTCTGTGAATCCATTTTTAAAAAAAACTAAATTAATTCATGTATGCATTAGCTGACATTTTAAATAGAGGAATATATCAAAATGCCAAAATAAACTCTATTGTACAATTTAGGTTTTCAACAATATTTTATTTCACTTCTTTCCTTCTCATATCCTTTTTTTCTTTGGAGACTGTGTTTAGATTTATTATTATTTTTTTTTTTTTCAATTAAAGGTTAAACATAATATGTCAAAGTATAAACCTTACCGTATATATGAGTTAAGAAGACTGCAGTGAGTGAAACCTTGCCTATCTATCCTGTTTGCTTCTTTTAGCAATACGGTTGAGTGCCGGTTATCTGGGACTCTTCCAACCGTTAATCTTAAGCAACCGACAGGGCAAGGGGGGAGCCATGTGGGCATGCCTCTCTAATTATGCAGAGCAGCACACAGCAGACACTACTTACAAAAGCTCAGAGCGCTGGTCTGCTTTACTCCTCCAGCTGCTCTGCTGCATCCTCGTGTCACACACACAGGGAACTGCCAAGGACATCCACTGAATAGGAGGTGTAAGCAGAGGAGAACAACAGTTTGTTAATGATTACCTCTATTCAAGGCAAATATAGAAGGTCATATAGCACAATTGAAGAGCTAATACCCCTAATGGACCCCCTGGTCCACGGCCCCTGTTGCTGTTGCAACCTCTACATCCCCTATTGCTACGCTACTGCTGACAGACCAGTAAAAGGATAAGCAGTCCTAATAATTGTTTGAAAGCAGATTTTTCTATTTAACAACAGTTTTTATGGTTTATATAATCTTTGTTTTTTGTTACTGTTACCCATAATGCATGTGTTTCACTTTTCCCTATAAATAGACAAGTGTAGCTGATTTGGAGGAGAAAGTGAAGGAGCACGAGGTCTACAATTCTGAGCTGCAAGAAGTGGAAAAATGGCTGCTCCAAATGTCTAGTAGGCTTGTGACTCCAGATCTAATGGAGAATAACAGTTTAGAGACAATAACTCAGCAACTGGCAAACCACAAGGTATACTGGTGAACTTTTCATATTAAATGCTGTTATATTGCCTTGATTTTGTTGTCATATAATGTTGTTACTCTTAATCCACAGAGACAATGGTTTTACGACTTTTAAAATGCTTTCATGTAGCAGGATAATGGGACCATTTCTGCAGTCCGTGCTGCAGTTCACACCAATAGCACTTGGGGGGGAATCTCTACATCATTATACCTGTCTGGCCATTCTCAACAGAAGCTTGGCATGTATTTTTTGCATCACATATGCTTTCTTTCTGTAGCTTTATTTCAAATCACTGGAATACTATGCACATTACAGAGCTTGATGATTCTTACCATTGCAAATTCTTACCAGGGAGATAAACTGTCCTATTACCTATCCCTACAGGCAATGATGGAGGATATTGCAGGTTTTGAAGATCGTTTGAACAGCCTTAAAGTGAAAGGAGAAACCTTAGTTCGTCATTGCCCTGAGCACTTGCAGGGGAAGTTTAAGCAGAATATCCAGGCACATTTGCAAGGAACAAGGGACAGTTACTCTGCTATTTGTAGCACCGTTCAGCGAGTAAGTATTGTTGCTTACTAACTAGAAGATGATTTGGTCTTTTTTACTATGCTACCTTCATGACTTCACATTTTCAGTCTATTCTCACCTCTCAGTTCCAGCTTCCATCTTTATCTGTAAGGGTGCAATAACTGGTCAATTTGACTACCTCCATGTAGTATGAGAGCCTACAGAGTTTGAATACTATGAACAGACTGTGTAGGTAAGCTTTCATACTTCATGGAAATGTTAAAATTGGCCAATCAAAACTGGATATGTTTACCTGGCTTTACACAGGAGTAGGTGGATCAGATCAATGTCAAACTAAATGCAGGCAAAGAAAGTAGCCCAGCATATGGCTGAAGCATAGTACTTGCAAACTTGTAGTTGATTCCTTTTTAAAATGAAACTGGTAGAAAAATATAATCCCTAAATGTGTTTGTTGGCTGTGGAGTGAATGATCACTCTTTGAAATTCAGAGTATTTATGGATTTCCTCCGCCTATTGTCTATGGGGTCCATTTATAAGGGGACAAACAGGTGGCCTGCAAGAAGTGCAAAAAAGGCATTTTTAAGATTGCTACATTTATAAATGTAGCCACCAGGGGACAAGACTGCATATTTTCATTTGGATAACCACTTTTAAAACAATTAATATTTTCCATCATTTATCAGCACTCTTGTACTGATCACCACATTTATAAGGTGGGCATTAGACCTAAGTGGTGAATTAAAAAACCACATGGACATTGCCATGACTTTAATGGTGACAAAACGCCATAGAAAAAGTGGTTTTAGTTTGTAGCACCTTTAATGACAGCATCTTTATAATAGTGTTATTATTAATTATACGTTAGATATTAAAGGGTAACTCCATGGAAAAGCCTAAGGGCTTGAACACACTAACATGCTTCAATCTGCTTTTCAGAAATACATTAATGTAAATGATTGAAAAAGCAGACAAAAGTGTTTGGTGTGCTTAGGCCCTTAAAGGGAACCAGAGGCCCCAGAAAGAAGATTTTATACATACCTGGGGCTTCCTCCAGCCCCATACGCACGGATCGCTCCCACGCCGCCCTCCTCCGCTTCCTGTATCCGGCGGTATCGGGTCCCGTAGTTTCGGCCAGTCGGCGGCAGCACGCGGACAATTCTCTGCATCACAGGGGCTCCCGGCATACCCGTACGCGTGCAGCTGCATACTGCGCAGCCGCACGCGTAAGGATATGGAGGGAGCCCCTGCTCATGCGGACATTTGGTCACGTCCGCCGGAAGTGACGGGACCCGGTACCGGCGATCCAGGAAGCGGAGGACGGCGGCGGAGGAGCGATGCAGGCTTATGGGGCTGGAAGAAGCCCCAGGTATGTATAAAATATGTTTTTCTTTTTAGGGTCCGCGTCTCTGGTTCCCTTTAATGTACGTGTGTAGTAGTCATATACTGTATTTGTATAAGAGATACTTGTCCCAGTTTTTGTGTAAAGCTGAAATATTTCTGACAGTACTGCAATGACTTGCTGTTAGTTCTGGTTGTTGTTGTGTGACCAAAAAAGTAATGGCCACCAAAACCAATCTTAAATGTCCCCTTTCAGCCCGTACCATATGAAGTAGACTGCACATACTACATGAGCAGAGTTTGCACCAGCTTAACAACTTTCTCCATACCTGTTAATCAATAAGATAGCAGAACAGTCTCAGCTGTCACTCCCTGAAGCCCTGGAAAGCAAATAAATACTGCAAAGGACTGAGGGAAATTGGTGAGTTCTTATAGTGAATCTGAAGCGACATGTGACATAAACATATTCACATATGATACTAGCACTACTAAGAAATTATGTGACGTCCCTTCCTGTTTTCCAGCATAGAAAGAGTTAAAAAGAAACTTGTGTTGTTATTTATGCAACAGAGCTTCGCTGAGTTAGTGGACCATCTTGGTCAAAGTCAGTCCCAATTTCTGAAGAGCTTAAACAGCCAAGAAGCAGTGAGAGAAAGCTTGAGATAAAGTTTTACTTCAGGAAAGTTCAAAGGGTCATTACTTCTGCTTTGTTTTACAGCTTAAAATACAGAGTGTAGATTGTAAACTGCAACTGTGACAGTCTGATGCAGTGATATAAATAAAGCTAAATAACAGAAAATAAACTGAGACTCTTTTCTTTGCTACTAATGTTCTATGTATTATCCTTCCTACACATACAATTGCTTATCTCATACATTTATTTTCACTTCAGATTCACTTTAAGCAAAATACTGATCATTGACCTACTTTTATATACACATCGTGGTTCATATAATGCAGAAGGATTAGGTAAAATTCTGCTATAAAATGGGCTGCTTTATTTCCTTAAATTAAGATGAGCTTACAGTTTTCTAGTGTAGTTTTAGAATTTTGAAAGGAGTCTTACAATGTAAATTGCTTTCAGAAGTATTAATTACCTCCGTGAATATCTGTCTAACACATCTGTGTGCCTCTGTGAATTATTTCCAGTGCAGACTTTAAAGGGGCACTAAGGGGAAAAACTGTAAAATTTAAAATATGTGCAAACATATACAAATAAGAAGTACATTTTTTCCAGAGTAAAATGAGCCATACATTACTTTTCTCTTATAATGCTGTCACTTACAGTAGGCAGTAGAAATCTGACAGAAGTGACGGGTTTTGGACTAGTCCATCTCTTCATAGGGGATTCTCAGCAAGGCTTTTATTCTTTATAAAGATCTTCCTGAAAAAGGATTTAAACAATGATGCTGACCAGCTTTCCTGCTCCCTACACAGTTTTTTGGCAGTTGGACAGAGTAACTGCCATTTAGTAAGTGCTTTTGAAAATAAATATATCCCTGAGAATCCCCTATAAAGAGATGGACTAGTCCAAAACCTGTCACTTCTGTCAGAGTTCTACTACCTACTGTAAGTGACAGCAACATAGGAGACAATTTATTTATGGCTCATTTTACTCTGGAAAAAATGTACTTCTTATTTGTATATGTTTGCACTTATTTTAAATTTTACAGTTTTTCGCTGTAGTGCCCTTTTAACATAGTGAAACATTGCATTGTTATAATAGCAATGTTAAAATCTTTATATATGATTGTAATTATTTAGTGCACACATTTGTTTGCTAAAGTGAAAAGTGCATTCATATAGGCTCATTTTTATTTTGGAATACCGGTAACTTGTTCAAGGAAGTATTTCAGTATTTAGTATTTGGTTCACAGTCAATATATTATGTTTAACTTACAGGTGTATTTGAGTTTGGAAAATGAGCTGCAGAAGCATGTCAGCCACCAAGACACACTACTGCAGTGTCAGGCCTGGCTGTCCACTGTGCAGAGAGACATCGAACCTGGCACCAAAGCACCCCTCAGTCTGGCCGAAGCAATAAAACAGGTTGGTTCAGAAACTATATTTAGGTCTTTGAAAAGGTCCATTACTAGTATCATTGTCTATTATTATTCCTAAGATAAACTATCTAGTACTGTATACATACCATTGTGCATAATAACCAGTATTGAGTTCTCTTAGAGCAGGATATCAGGGTTGACTTTTAATTTTCAGTTCATTTAGGTGATCTAGTAGCAGAGGTCTTCAGTTATAGTCACTTTTTTAAATAACATTTTCCTTTAAAGAGAAACCAGAACCAAGGATTGGACTTCATCCCAATCAGGAGCTGATACCCCCTTTCCCATGACAAATCTTTTCCTTTTATCAGATGGAACATCAGGAGGCTCTGTACGGCTGATGTGGTGAAACCCTTCCTACAGTGTGATGTCAGCACCAGGGTGCTGACATCACACTGTGGGAGACTTGTTGCATTGTGGGAAATAACAGCTGTTTCCAACTGCCAAAAATGCATCATCTCTTTCCATACACATCACCTGCCAGCAGTAAAGATGTCCCCATGTGATAAATGTCAGACTGTAAATCAGGGAGAGGAAAGATTTTACAATTGGCAAACATTGATTAAAGGGACTCTGTAACAAAAATGTCATTGTGTTTTCTACCATCCTACAGGTTCCTAAACCTATTATAATGTGCTCTGGCTTACTGTAGCACTTTATACTATCACCATCTCTGTAATAAATCAACTTATCTTTCCCCTGTCGGACTTGTCATCCTGTGTCTGGAAGGCTGCCAACTCTTCAGTGTGATCTGCTATGCATGCCCCCTCTATGCACACTCCCCTGTGTGTGTGTGTGTGTGTTATTTACATTAGCCAGCTTTTCTCTGCTCTCTTATCTTTTACAAGCTGGATAAATCCTCTGTTCACATACTGATGAGTCACATACTGCAGAATTACAGACAACTGGGCAGAGCTGTCTGCAAGAGTAAACAAACAATCAGCTTGTAACTCTTCAGTGACCTGCAGGGGGAAAGAAACACACAAATGATCTCTTGAGATTCAAAAGGAAGGCTGTATACAGCCTGATTGTGTATGGATGTATTTTCTATGTGTGGACATACTGTACATCAACCTACTTCCTGTTTTGGTGGCCATTTTGTTTGTTTACAAACAAACTTTTTAAAACTGTTTTTGACTACTTTTAATGCGGCGGGGAGCGGCGAAATTGTGACAGAGGGTAATAGGAGATGTCCCCTAACACACTGGTATGTTTACTTTTGTGTGATTTTAACAATACAGATTATCTTTAAATCATTTATAAATACAGTGGGATGTGAAAGTTTGGGCAACCTTGTTAATCGGCATGATTTTCCTGTATAAATCGTTGGTTGTTATGATAAACAAAGTCAGTTAAATATATCATATAGGAGAAATACAGAGTGATATTTGAGAAGTGAAATGAAGTTTACTGGATTTACAGAAAGTGCACAATAATTGTTTAAACAAAATTAGGCAGGTGCATAAATTTGGGCACTACACAAAAGAAATGAAATCAATATTTAGTAGATCCTCCTTTTGCAGAAATTACAGCCTCTTAACGCTTTCTGTAGGTTCCAATGAGAGTCTGGATTCTGGTTGAAGGTATTTTGGACCATTCTTCTATACAAAACATCTCTAGATCATTCATGTTTTAAGGCTTCCGAGCATGGACAGCTCTCTTTAACGCACACCACAGATTTTCAACTATATTCATGTCTGGGGACTGAGATGGCCATTCCAGAACGTTGTACTTGTTCCTCTGCATGAATGCCTTAGTGGATTTTGAGCAGTGTTTAGGGTTGTTGTCTTGTTGAATGATCCAACATTGGGGCAGCTTCAGCTTTGTCACTGATTCCTGGACATTGGTCTCCAGAATCTGCTGATACTGAGTTGAATCTAAGCGTCCCTCAACTTTGACAAGATTCCCAGTCCCTGCACTGGCCACACAGCCCCACAGCATGATGAAATCACCATCATTTTTATTGTATGTAGCAGGTGTTTTTGTTGGAATGCTGTGTTCTTTTTCCCCCATGCATAACACCCCTTGTTATACCCAAATAACTCATCAGTCCACAGCAACTTATTCTAAAATGAAACTGATTTGTCCAATTGTGCTTTAGCATACATCAAGCAGCTCTGTTTGTGCTGTGAGCTTCCTCTGCATCACTCTTGCATACAGCATCTCCTTGTGTAAAGTGTGCCGAATGGTTGAATGATGCACAGTGACTCCATCTGCAGCAAGATGATGTTGTAGGTCTTTGGTGCTGGTCTGTGGGTTGACTGACTGTTTTCACCATTTGTCGCTTCTGTCTATCTGAGATTTTTCTTGGTCTGCCACTTCGAGCCTTAAGACCTCTTTCACAGTGCGACATTAAAGTTGCACGTTAAAACAACATTTAACGCAGCATAACTCACTACAATGAAAAATCAGTGCCCCATTCACAGTGCACACGTTGCGTTGGTGACTAACGCTGCACGTTAAGTGAAAGTACTGCATGCAGTGCATTATACACGTTATTAGCTGCGTTGGACTGTTTGCACATGCTCAGTTATGACTTGGAAACATACTTTTCATTGCCTGTATGCTCTACTGTATGCGACTGTAACGGGACATTAAGTTGCATTGCGACTTTTTTGGGGCATTGCGTTGTAATTTGCATTGCGACTTTAACATCAAACCACAACATCCTACTGTGAAAGAGGCCTAACTTGAACTGAGCCTGTGGTCTTCCATTTCCTCAATATGTTCCTAACTGTAGAAACAGACAGCTCAAATCTCAGAGACAGCTTTCTGTATCCTTCCCCTAAATCATGATGGTGAACAATCTTTGTCTTCAGGTCATTTGAGAGTTGTTTTGAGACCCCCATGTTACTACTCTTCAGAGAAAATTAAAAGAGGAGGGAAACTTACAACTGACCCCCTTAAATACTCTTTCTCATAATTGGATTCACCTGTGTATGTAGGTCAGGGGTCACTGAGCTTACCAAGCCGATTTGAGTTCCAATAATTAGTTCTAAAGGTTTTTGAATCAATGAAATGACAACAGTGCCCAAATGTAGGCACCTTCCTAATTTTATTTAAACAATTATTGTGCACAGTCTGTAAATCCAATAAACTTCATTTCACCTCTCAAATATCTCTGTGTGTGTCTCCTATATGATATATTTAACTGACATTTTTTATTGTAATAACCAACGATTTATACAGAAACATCATGCCGATTAACAAGGTTGCCCAAACTTTCGCATCCCACTGTAATTATTGTAAAAATTAGGCACTTTTTTCATTATGTTATTTTCACTGCATTTCCTTTTGAAAGCTGTGAATTTGTCATCAGGTTTTTGCATTGTGTATCTATCCAGGCAAAGCAGTACAGAACTCTGCAGGAGCAGGCTAACACATACTTGGATCTCTTATGTACGGCTTGTGACTTATCTGATGCAGCTGTGAAGAATGTAGCAATCAATGTTCAGCAAACAAAACAGACAGTAAGTATTCCACTACCATGTAATGTGTGATTCTGCAGAGACCGTTTATATATATATTGGGTGACATATTGCACACATCTGGCTGGCCAATCATACTCACCAGAAACTTGGCATGTTTTTTTTGTTTGTTTGTTTGTTTTTTTTGCATCACAAGCTTTATTTCCTTTAATAGCTTTATTGACCAAAATGCTACAATGACAAGCACATATTTGCCTAGTCTTTGCTAACAGCACACATAATGAGGCTATTGATACATGACTATGATTGCTCAGTTTATGTTGCCCAACTTGTTTTCAGGGTCACTTTAAGGGGTCACTCCACCAGTTAATTTTACCTAATGTGTTCATTACCCTATCCTCAATGTAATTAATAATGCAAATCCTTGGACATCTCATCCAAGTGGATTTGGGCTATTCTTGAGGGGAAAAAAGTGGCAACTTGAATATCAAATTTTAAATGAGTTGCCACTGCAGACTCCATTAATACAATTGTTGCTTCCTAACCTGAAAGCAAGAATGAAGATGAGTCTACTACAGTTCCCTGGACTGTGACACCTAACTGGCATTCTTGAAAGGAAACATAAATGTCCCCTTTATTTTCCACTCAGGTATCCTTCAAAGAGATTTGAAATAGCCTCACCAAGATGGGTGAATCAAATGAGGGGAAAAAAATGAACCAGCAAAATCTATATCATCAATTATTTATTTATTTTTGCAACATGCTGTTCATAGTGACAAAAGCTAATATGAGAGCTCTAAGTTGGCTAACGCTGTGTTTTTCCTAGATTGAGCAGAGAATGATGACATCTCAGGATCTAGCCAATGGCTGGGAAGAAGTTAAACAAATGAAGGCAGAGCTTCAGGCCTATTTTCAGGAGGCAGGTCAGCAGCTCCAGAATATGAAGAGGAGAAGAGCAGAGCTGGAGATCAAACTGGCACAGAACATGGTAGCACAGCTTAAGGTATGGAAGATTAACTCGTTAGTATTCCACTCATTTTCTGTTGAATTTTTTTTTATCACAGAGAAAAGAGATTCATTCTAAAATATTGTGTATTTCTGAGTAGAGTAGAAATTAACTGGGAGGGGTTAGTTTGGTACATTCGAAGGCAGTTAATTAAAGTGCACGCTCTTTCCTGTGCTGTGTCTGACCTGGGCACCTCCATAGACATAATGTTATTAGCAGCAGTGTAGTGTAATTCGCAGTGTAATTTGGGTCATAGCAACTCGGATAGGGAATAGTAAATAATATCCATGTATGTAGTAAATCCATGTACGCTTTCACATTTGCTCAAATGAAGGCAAACTCAGGTAACAGATACTAAGTGATGAACATCTACATATTAGATACCAGCAATGAAAATTGCTTGTCTAAAATTCCCATGGCTCCAAAGATTTGAGCAGATGTAATAAGACAAAGGTTTACTGGGAGAAAAGCAAGTTAAGCTTCCCTGTAGGTCAAGGAAGCCATCTAAAACATATTGACTAGTACAGATGATAGAATGGTAAAAGGGTAGCGACTTCCTCTTGATAGATGGGGAACAGATTCTTAGAAAATATAGTCATTTGCATATTCTTCTCTTGGTAATAGTTCTAGAGAAAAAAAAGTTTTGTCGTATAGTTTTCATTTGATGTAACTTCATTGTATACATTATTATCACGGTCATTTTATATTGCTCAGGTTTACTTCAGAATCACTTTATAGTTAAAGTTTTTCCAAGAAGTTTTGCAAACTGAATATGCTTATGTCTTTCACAGATAGTGGTTACTATGGGAAAATTGATTTGAGGGAATAGAAAATTGCAGAGTGTTATTATATGTGTTTCATGAATGTGTTCCATGCATTAAAGCCAGGTTTTACACCTGATGAGCACTCTACTTTGGTATGACCGGCTTTAGGGTGAAAGCATAAGGGGTCAACTTAACCTCTTCCCATTTCTGGACATACCTCATACATGCAGGTCTTTGCCTCTCTGTGTTCCTGAACTACGAGGTATGTCCAGTGCAGAATGCCGCCGTTTGCGCACCATGCGAGCCCCTGTCGCACTTCCATTTGCACTTGCAAATGCACTCCTGTGTACTCTTCTTATAGTGAATGATTGCTGCTACCAGCAATCATTCACATAAAGTTCAGTGAAAAAAAGTGATTAAAAAGGTAGTTTTGTCTCAAAGGGACAGTGAGCTCATTAAAAAAATTTTTTTTCCAGTTTTAACCCCCACCAGACTAATTAACCCCTTTTTTCACCTATACTTGGCGCTAAGATTCATGAACACATATAATGGCTGCTGCCCATAGCGAACAGATGCGATCACTAGGGCGACAGCTCAGGGACCTAACCCTATATAGATGCATTGAAATGTTTTTGCCTAGCAATGCATCTATACAGTATTGGGGTCCCCAAACTGTGCAGCCTAGCGATCACATGCAATCGCTACAGATGCACATGCTAACGATAATGGTACGCTACATGCCCAACTAGTGATCAAATATGGCAAATATGGCATGTATGGTATCATTTTTACTGGGACAAGCCAAATAATGTATATTGAGGTGTTTTACAATTGTTGCACTTGTCATGAAAAAAATTAGGAAGGGAGAAACATGAAAACATGCGTAATTTTTGCATTTACACCTAATTTTCTTTGATAAAGTGCCTGTTAAATTAAAAAAATACTTACAAAAAATATTACCTAAAAAAAGCCTACAAAATCCTGAAAAAAACAACAATGTATGTATCACTTAGATGGCTTAGGTAATAAAAAGTTATTGCTGGATCAATAGTGACACAGCCGATATACCAAAATTGTCAGGAATCTTAGGGGGTAAAAACTCCGGAATATGAAGTGGGTAAGCACTACAGTAAGAGAGCATTAGTTCAGTTTCAACATTTTTTAGTGCATATTGCGTGGAATATATAATGATTCCCAACATTTGGGACCTTGCACATTGATCATTTTTGCATTATCCATGTGTAATTACCTGGAATGCTAGGCTTGCAAAACTGACTTATTGTGAATATTTCAGATACAGCTTAAGGTGCCCATTAACGGTACAATCCCACGGCCAATCGATCATTTCTGAACACCGCATTAATCGATTGGAAATAGA
This sequence comes from Hyperolius riggenbachi, assembly GCF_040937935.1. Lineage (NCBI taxonomy): Eukaryota > Metazoa > Chordata > Amphibia > Anura > Hyperoliidae > Hyperolius > Hyperolius riggenbachi. The sequence goes on along the minus strand of NC_090649.1, from coordinate 370,106,955 downwards.
CTGAATGGTATTAACAGTATTAATAAGATTAATGAAATTGAACCATTTTGCGGATGAATCCCCTGGATCAGATTGAATTGGTTGGGGGTAATTTGGCCGTTAATGGGCACAACTGTTTGTTACCGATTGATTACAGTGGTGGTCAGAAGTGATTGTACCGTTAATAGAGATCTTTAGTTAGACTGAACAACCGTCCTGTGAGCTGTCCAAACTCCTTTCCTATACTTTCATCACCCACATTTAGGTAGCTAGAGAGCAGCTAGAGGGGGACACTAGATTGTCTTTCACTGTGAGTACAAAGATGATCATGTCTACCTCCTCTGTGCTGATGAGAGAAATCTCTGTAGGCTGTATTACAACACTACAGCTCTGCAGCTCTGCAGGTTGTCACCATCAATTCATGTCTAGTTCCTCTCTGCTCAGTGTGTAATAATACATTTACCCTTGCTAGATTCTCACAAGCTTAATTATAGTTAGACAACTGTAATGAGAGGGATATAGAGGCTGCCATATGTATTCCCTTTCAAACAATACCAGTTGACTGGCAGCACTGCTGGTCTATTTGGTTGCAGTAGTGGCTGAAACACACCAGGAACAAGCATGCAGCTAACCTTGTCAGTTCTGACACTATTGTCAGAAACACCTGATCTACTGCATGCTTGTTCAGGGTCTATGGCTAAAAGTATTAGAGGCAGAGGATCAGCAGGATAGCCAGGCAACTGGTATTGCTTAAAACAAAATAAATGTGGCAGCCTCCATAACCCTCTTGTTACAGTTGTCCTTTAAGTGAAATAAAAGAGTAGGAAGAAATGGTTTCTTATTGCAGCCAGGGCAGAGGTACACATGGCTTCTATGAAATTGCAATGCTGACCACATCTTTATTAGCAGTGGGAGGAGTTAGGCTTAGTCAGGTGGTCTGCATTGTGATGGGAACTCCCACTCTCCTGCCAGACACAGATACTTTTAAAATATTTATTGAAAAATGTATTGGCATTTTGCTAAGTAATGCATATTTGCTATCACATTCATTTTCAATGCTACATCAAACTAGAGCTTTAACAGAAAATGTTGTAAGTGGCAAATACACTACTAATGCCTGTGTTTACAAGGTCTTTGTAACTAGATCTATGCTGAATGTTCCTCCTATTCTCCATACTTATCTAGCTGTCTTTGTGTGCTAGGAATTCAGTCAGAAGCTTCAGTCCAAGCAAGATAAGATTACCACTTTTACAGAGAAAGTGAATAAGCTGACTAATGGTCAGGAGTCTCCCGAGCATGCCGACATTGGGCAGCTAAGTAACCGTTGGCTGGATTTCTGCTTTCAAGTCAACGGTCTGCTTCAGCAGAGGGAGGAGGACCTGCAAAGGACACGCGATTATCACGATCGTCTTGGTATAGTGGATGTTTTCCTGGAGAAGCTTACTACAGAATGGGATAACTTAGCAAGGTAATACTGTACTTGAATAATGCAGAGATCTGATCTCTAATGCAGATTCCTGAGATTGAAGTATTACTCACAGGTATTTGTTTGCATGAAGTATGTATCTTTCATGTTATCTATACTGTGTTGGAATGAACAGAATGAACTACTACCAATGATCCTCTTTATGCGATGATAGAATACATTTCTAATGTCTATATTACCGTTGCTTACAAAGTGAAGCTTGTATACTATGTTTCAGTACATTGTTATTTTGCTACAATACATAAAATGCATGCAATACGTACTTATACAGCAGGAATAGAAGTAGAATGATGAGACAAAGGGTCAATTATACTGATTAGCACAGAAGTACCACAATTATCACATATTTTCTTTATGGAAGTTTAAAAATTCCATTTGTGGACAGTGGGGCTGATTTACTAAGTTTGGAGAACATTAAAGAACCCTTGGAAACATAAGTGATTCAGCAAACCTACACTGGATGTTTCTATACATGCCTGTTCTTAAGGTACAACCACACATCTAATTTTTATTGGCCAATCATTGACCCAACATTGGCCATCTCCATATAGTATGAGGACCAACAGACTTAAAGGTGCCCATACACTCGTCAGATTGGCAGCAGATAGATAAGAAATGCATCTGATGATCTATCTGATGCGTTTTTAGAACATTTTTTACCAGGATAGAATTCCAATAGATTTCAGTTTGAAATCTATTGAAATTCGATCTGATGGCATTTTTTTGCCATCAGATTTCCATTAAGGCCAATGCAAACTGATAAGCAATCTCATCAGATCGACCTAAATTTTCCATCCTGCCTGGTCGATGGAAATCCATCAAAATCGATCGAAATCGGCCAGCGATCGGTCGATTGGCCAACCGCTTTGCAAACGATCAATCGATCGATCGATCGGGATCGATCGGTCGGCCAGAAAATCGGCTGAGTGTATGGGCCCCTTTAGAAAACTGTGAACAGATAGTGTAGATAAGCTCTCATACTACATGGAAGTTGGCACTGGCCAATTAAAATTCGATGTGTGTACTGGGCTTTAGCTGGAAAGTGTTTACAGTCCTCACCTGGCTGATATAGTGGGGGTTGCTGAAAGGTTAGAAAATTAGTGGTTTAGTCATTGTGTGTCTGCAAGTGTGCTGCACATGCAGTCTATAAGACTGCCCTGGATTGTTTAGAGATAACATGCTCTGGGTGTGTGCATATAACTGTAATAACACAAACTCTAATGCCTAAAATACATGGGTCGATCCGGCGGCCGATTAGCCGCCGGATCAACCCCAGCCGCATCCCCGCTCGTCCGCGCGTGCGCGCGGATCGATTGTTGCTTGTCCCCGCCAGCGGACAATGACAGGGAATCGAGAGCTGATAAGGAAGCGCCAGCTCGCCCCCCATTGCTGCTTTTCCCCGCCGGCGCTTCCTTATCATCGCTCGATTGCCTGCCATTGTCCGCCGGCGGGGATCGAGCGGGTGGGAGTCGAGCGGCATGATCGGGCCAGCTGAATGTTATCAGCTGACTGGATCAGCTGGTCGATACACGGTACAGAAACGTACCGTGTATCCCCAGCATAAGGCCTTGTTCACATAAATCGCCAGTGCTATCCCAAGCGCTGGTGATTTATGCGGTGATTTTGAAAGCACGTTTACAATCGCTTTCAGAGTGATTTTGGCTTAGAGAAGCAATTTTATAAACACTTTTGCGGAGCGATTGATATTTTACTTCCTGACATCAGTCAGAAAGTGAACTGTTTAACCCGGAAATGAATGAATACAATGGGCTTGATTCACAAAGCGGTGCAAAGTGTTTGCACGCCAGTGAAAAGCCCCTTATCACGCCTAAACTCACTTTAGGCGTGATAAGAAGAAACTCGCGCGAAGTTGCCGCGCGTACGCGCGCGCGCAACACCCGCCGCTTCGCGCGAAGCTCCCATTAAGCCCTATGGGACTTTGCGCGCGCTCTTACGTGCGTACGCGCGGTAACTTCGCGCGAAGAGCAGGAAAAATCGGTGATAACTCAGTGGTGAAAAGGTCATCACGCCTAAAGTCTTTTAGGCGTGATAACTGGGTTATCACCGCTTTGTGAATCGAGGCCAATGTATTTATTCATCAAAACGCTCAGGAAATCGCTATACAAAGTGCTTTTTCAAGCGCTTTGCAATTTCCGTTGAGCCAAAACGCTCAGAAAATGGTACCTGTAGCGCATTTACAATTTTAATAAAATCAAAATGCACACGTGTGAACACTGTCATAGGAAATCATTACACAAGTGTTTTTAGAGTGCTTTGCAAAATCCCCAGCGTTTAATAAAAATCAGCAAACGCTGATAGTGTGAACAAACTTAGTAACTTTCAGCAGTTCTTGCTACACTCTTCCTCCCAAAGGTGAAGACTCCAGTCTTTTGCCGCCTAAGTGCAGAGGCGGCAAACTGTGAAATAATGATTTTTTTAATTTTTTTTTTCTTAAGATTCCATTTAAAATGCAGATAAAATAAAATAATTTTTGTCAAAATGTACCACCCAAAGAAAGCCGAATTTGTGGTGGAAAAAAACTATGTATAGATCATTTCAGTGGTATAAGTGGCAATAAAGGTATTAGCGAATAAATGGGTAGAGAGTGATGTGTGAAACTTGCTCTGGTTTTTAAGGAGAAATAACCTTTGGTGGGAAAGTGATTAATTATAAATGAATTTATTAAATATGAGCAGAAATGTCATTATGACATTGAGGGTATATTTACTACATATACTTAGAAACCCTTCAGTGGTAACTCTTCGCACACATTTCCCAAAACCTCTTCTTTTGTAACTACAAACTGATGAATTATTCAATGCAAATATGAAGTGGATAGACTAAGGTGGTGCATACGTGCCACTCCATCAAAAAATTCTGATACAAAACAGGGAATATATAATAAAAAATACGAAAAATATTTATTGAGTTAATATAAAATAACAAGTTAAATTAAAGAGCATGGAATGGCCACCCTGTCATACACAATAACCAGCAACACTCACTGAGGCACCAAGCACACAGCAGCCACATTGATACTAATGCCCATATGTGGAATTTTAGTATAGGCTGCAATAATCCTTCATAAACCTAAGATAGTAGGAGTCTTTATTACTGACTATCTTAGGAGGAGCTGAACATTCCCGTCAAAACCACAGTTCAAGACAGTCAGACAGTGTGTAGCACATGCAGCTGCTGTTAAAGTGGATCAGAGATAAACTTTTACTCATTGCATAATTGTGTTCCTTTCATATAGTTTATAGGACATTCCTCAAGCCAAATACTTTTTTTGGTTTGTTTTAATACTCTAATTCCTTATAAAATAAACAACCCTCGCCCACAGCTCCTTTTGTGCCTTGGCACTGTAGCAAGGGCTTATGGGAGCTCAGTCTGGGCAGGAGGAGGAATGAGGAGAGGGGACTGAATTTACACACAGGCAAGCTGATAGCATCTCCAGCCCTCAGCCTGTGACAATGTGACAAACAGAACATGGCTGCCCACATTGTATCACAGGAATAAAAAATCATAAACCTTTTAAGCTGTTTGCAGCTAGATATGCTGTGTAAACTATCTAAATTTTAGATAAGATATATAGACAAGTTATTTGTTATAGTTAGTTTTTCTTCTCGGATCCGCTTTAAACTGTAACTATCGGGCATAAAATCAAAAATCAATTCTTTATTTTTATCTGGTAAACAAGTAATAAGGATGCTAACCAGGTAATCCAAAAGTTAAAATCACTATTACTTTTCTTGTAGATAAATGATCATTCCCCTGTTTACTTGAGTGTTATTTGGTACACACAAAATTTGGTACACGAAAAGGAAGTTGCAGGGCATGCTGGGTTGCCCTCTTTTGCTTCTCTATTTTCCCTCAGACTTAACTAATGCAGCCTGATTGGCTGAAGCCTCTTTCCCTCCTGTTTTCCCCTCTCACACTTCTGTTCCTCTCTGATTGGCCAATATTTCTCATGCTGAGACAATGCACTCTCTATAGTGAAGGGCGGGCAAATCAGGCAGAGGAGAGTAGGGCAGGAAATTACATCAGGATTGGCTTCAAAATAGCCACACTTAAAATGGGAAATGCTAAGAAGTATTTTCTCTTTTTTACTGTAGAGAAATCACTCAAATCAAAATGTGGACAGCGCAATACTTATGTTATGTAAGTAGAGAGTCTGTATATACTTATATATGTGTTGTTTTTATTTAGATAGTATGGCTGACAGCTCCTCTTTAAATGCATCAAAGCAGCAGAGAAAGGGAGTAAAGGTTATGCACAATAGCACACACAATGAAAGGACAGTGTCTAACCAAATCTCCATGGTATCACACACTGCAAGTCCAGTTGTTGTGATGTGACCACAAATGAGGCAGGGATGAAAATCTTTGTGGAATCCTGTAGTGTAGATCCGGGTTACTGCAGATGTCATCCAGTGTATGGCATGCACACACGTGAGTGGAGCTCAAGGAAAGGGACAGGGAACAGTTAAGTGGCAGCCCGGCCTTAGCCATGGATGGCTTGCCAGGCAGGTGTAGGAGCCCAGTTCCAAACTGATGAACCAAAATAAATGATAGTGCCATCTGAGCAATATTACTATACAGTATCTACATTTTTTTCTTTACTTTGGTCTGCTAATGGGATCCATGTGACCTCATTTGGTACATCATGGTTTACCCTGCATCACATGATGCAAAGAACCTAGAAGTGTCAAGTGTAATGTGATCAGCTTCTTCTTACAATATGCATGACAATAAATCTGCTGTATCCTTTATAAATGGATAATGAATACTGTTATGCACCTTTAATATTTTCTTCTTCATCAACAGGTCTGATACTGAAAGTACAGCAACACACCTTGAAGCACTGAAAGCACTGGCCTCTATTCTTCAAGAGCGAAGGTTTGCTCTTGAAGACCTCAAGGAACAAAAGCAAAAAATAAATGAACATCTAAATGCAGATGACAAAGAATTAGTTAAGGAGCAAACCAATCACTTTGAACATCGCTGGACTCAGCTTGAAGACCTAGTGAAAAGTAAAATCCAAACTTGCGCCACCACTTTGGAACAGTTAAGTTTAGTCCATTCCCGACTACAAGATTTAACAGAGTGGGCTGAAGATCAGCAGCCCAGCATGTCTGAGGCATTGAAGCAAAGTCCGCCACCTGAAGTTGCTCAAAACCTCCTTATGGACCATTTGGCTATTTGCAGTGAAGTAGAGGCCAAACAGTTGTTGTTAAAAAACTTGATGAAAGATGCTGATAGAATTATGGGCTCTTTAGGCCTAAATGAGAGGCAACAACTTCAGAGGATTTTATCAGACTCTCAAAAACATCTTGATTGCCTTAGTGACTTGGTCAACCAGCGAAAAAGACATTTAAACAAGGCCTTGTCTGAGAAGGCACAGTTTTTAATGGCAGCTTATCAAGCTTTGAAGCAAGTTCAGCAGCATGAGAAGAAGGTTATGGTTCTTGAATGCATATGTCTCCATCCTGATGATGTAAGCAAGCAAATCAGGACTTGCAAAAATGCTCAGGCTAGCTTGAAGGCCTACCAGACTGACATTAATAGTCTGTGGAACCAAGGCAGGGAACTTATGAAAGAGGCCACTGAGCAGGAGAAGCTTGAGGTTTTAGGAAAATTACAAGAACTTCAAAATGTCTTTGACAGTGTTTTGCAGAAAAGTGGTCAAAGGCTCATTGAACTGGAGAAAAGCTTTGTTTCAAGAAAGTACTTTAAAGAGGATTTAGATAAGGCTTGCCATTGGATTAAGCAGGCAGATGTGCTAACATTCCCTGAAATTAATTTAATGAATGATGATTCTGAGCTTTATTCACAGTTATCCAAATATCAACAAATACTTGAACAGGCACCAGAATATGAAAATCTTTTGCTCTCATTACAAAGAAATGGCCAGGAGATCCTCCCATCACTCAATGAAGTGGATCATTCATACCTAGATGATAAACTTAATTGCTTGCCACAGCAATGTAACTATGTTGTCACTTTGGCCAAAGAAAAGCTTGGTAAGGTCCAGGAAGCAATCTGTATTCGGAAAGACTATGCTTCTTTAATTGATTTGACAAGCAAGGCTTTAAAGGAACTGGAAGATCACTTTTTACTCATGAACAAAGTTCCTTCTCATCTTTCATCAGAAGAAGCATTAGCTCTGCAGGAAGACTATTCTTCTATTTTACATGACGTTGTGAATCTTGGCACAGCTGTTAATGAACTTAATCAGAAGAAAGAGGTGTTCCGTAGCACTGGACAACCGTGGCTTCCTGAAGAAATGTTGCAAGTTGTAAGCCAGTATCATAAGTTAAAAAGAACTGTAGAGCGGAAAGTTAGCCAACTGGCAGATACTACAGATGCCTATAGAAAGCATGAAGACCTTTGTTCAAAGCTGAATATAAAATTTGAAGCACTAAGTAGGGACCTGGAACAGATGAATGTAGAAACACTTCCAGCTGAGGACAAATTAAAATGGTACCGTACTTTGGCAGCCAACCTGCAGGACGCTGGAACACTTCTTAGACGCATTACTGAACAGTTAGAAGAAATGTCTTCAGGGCTTGAACCCACTGCATATGAATCCGCAGATACGCAAGTACAGCAGTGGCATGAGATGTTAAAGACATGGAATGCTGTAGTGAAGGAGAGGATGGGAGAAAGTGAGAACAGATTCATCCAGAGTATGGACTTTCAGGTTGAAATTGGTCGCATCCTGGAATGGCTTAGACAGAAAAAGATGGAGCTAAGTGACCCTTTGCTGTTGGATGGGAAACTCGAAAACATTCAGGAAGAGATAAGAACGTTACAAATTGAGCAGGAGGAAATTGTGTCCAGCATAAGGATAATGAATGCTCTGTGTATTAGAGAAAAGCAGAAGTATCTTAAGGCAAAGGAGTTTGTTCCGGCTGTCCTGGAAAACAGCATGGCTGAGCTATCAGACCTCGAAAGAGAAATCAGTGAAGGAATCAGTGTAAAGCAGGTTTGTGCTAACTTTTATTTCTGAACTAACTTTTTATTCAGTCTCTTAAACATTCATAGTTTGACTTGAGTATCGATTTTCTGTCCTATTAATTGAATGTTAAATTACTATCAGGGTGTTGAAGTCCAACTCCAGTAAAATGTTGTTTTAGCTTTAAATAGTGCAGAAAGAAAACACTTTTTCTATTATCTTGTGGTCTGTGTCTCCATTTCCCTCACTAAGCTCAAACAAACAGAGCCAACCAATAACGCACTAAGTCTAGTCATATGGACCGATAAAGGCATAATCAATAAACAAGAAAGACGTCAATGACTCTAAACAATAAATAGATCAAACTACTGCATGTATCAAAAAGTACACCCTTTTTATTAGGGACTTATCCCAAACATAAATTAAAAACATCTAAAAACAGCGGCGTCCGGCTAGGTACATATAATACAATATCATATACAGTACAAATATATTACAGAGACAGGCTAAATAAATGTGATACCAAACCTCACAAACAATCCTGAGTCCACATAATGTCAAATAATTTCAACGTATAAGAGGAAAGTAAGATGAGTGAAAGTAGGGAAATACTACCTGTTCTGAAGATGGAATGCCTGCGCCAGCCCGCCGTGCTGTCTCACGCATTCCGAAACCCTGTTTCTTCCTCAGAGATAAATAGAAAACATAAACGGGGAGCCCTAAATACTACGTGGTTCCATGGGCGTGGCCATGCCCCCTGACATCAGTGCGGCGGGCATCATCACGTGACGCGATTCTGTCACTAATGCAGCGCTCTAGCTATAGGGGAAAGGGCGCAGTGGGAATAAGAAAAGCAGTAGTAAAAAGTAACCGAATAAAGATACATAAAGTATATAAGTAGATAATTAAGAGAGGCAGCGTGAAAAATAAAGCATAATGAAATACATAAAACAAACAGCAGGATCCAGGTACATTGTGTCCAATAACAGTGCCATCATGTGGACAAAACACAGTAAGCACCAAATAATATTATACTAGGAATTTTGCATTACTGGTATGTGCAGACACAACATAGTGCCAATCTAGGTTACATACACATATCATAAAGTGTGATTACTTGCTAGATATATTTTTGTCTCTTTTCACCAAGGAAGAGAAGATGAAACTGTTCTTGCTCATTTTTTGGAATACAAATAATCCTCACCTGAAAAAAATTGTTGCTTAATCAGATACATTTGTCAATCCTTGAGACAGTGGGTGAGACAGTTCCTTTTTTCTTTGATACAAAACACTTACCGTAGCTACCTAATTATGATTGCTGCATGCTATGATCTATGCAGCATGGCTGAATTTTAACAGGCTAAGGGATTTATTAATGTACTTCTTCAGGATTTGAATGATTACTATAACCCTGAATTAAACCTGCTGCTGTAGAGTTTATAGTTATACTATATATTGTGGGAGATATATCTTCTCTTGGTGTACATATGGCCAATGTAGCGAGTGCTTCACTGCCAAATGATACTTCATACAATTGTACATAATTTTGAATTTAGGGGTTCATAGAGAAGGTACACGTTACTGATGAACTGAGTGCTGATGAGTCTATTTGTTATCATAAATAAACTTTGTATTTTTATAGTTCATCTTGAGCACTGTTGCTTTTTTGCATACTGATGTAGACATTGGCAGATAGTTAGGTTGTCCCCACCATTGTGCAGTTATTTTGGTTTTAGTTTTTTTGTGTATTTAGGTAGTTTTTTGTATGCTGTAGATTCTACTCTGAGACAAATGTTCATCTTATATGTTTAAGTGGACATGATTTAAAGTAGTAAATTATTAATTTTGCTATGTTACCCTTAGCAACAGTGTTATTTTTTTACTTTTCAGATTACCCTTGACAAGATGTATACTGCAAGCCATCGATACCATCAAGCATTACAGGCAGCTTCCAACTGGCTTCAAGAAGCACAAGAGTTACTACAACAGAATGCCAATGGTGTCGATATTGAGACAGCGGAAGAATGTCTCAGAGATTATACAGAGTTTTTTAGTGGAGAAAGCAAATATAATGGACTGCTAGATGAGCTGCGGATTCTGCTAGCTGAGCTTGAAGTTCTTGTGCAAAAGTCTGGACAGGATCATTTCAAGCAAGGAGTCATTTCACTGAAAAAGAGAGGAAAGGACATAAAGGAGCTAGCTCAAATACAGTTAGATCTATTGAGAAGGTAATGTGGGTTTTCGTTATTGTGTGTGTTTGGATACTTCGATAGTATTTTGGCCCACAGTCTATTAAAAGCCAGTACTGTGAAATCTAAAACTAGTAGCAATACGTGGAGACCTTACAGATCATTGGCACAAATAGCTCTGGCAGTGATAACATTTATTTAGAATTATGTGCTATGCAAGATGTGATTCCAAGTGTTTCCACTGTTATTGTCAAGAAGAGGAACTACTACTGTGTATAGCTGTTGCTGTGCAAAGAAAATGGGTGTTCACATTATGACCACAATTCATTAAAGGAATACTTAAGGCAAAAATAAAAAATGAGTTTTACTCACCCGGGGCATCCCTCAGCCCCCTGAAGCTGGATGGTGCCCTCGCAGCCCCGCTCCGATCATCCTGTCCCCGCCGGCGGCTACTTCCGGGTTCGGTGACAGCTGCCGACAGGCTGGGAACGCGGCTGATTCTCCGCGTTCCCAGCTGCTATATCACCCTCTATGCTGCTATATATATACGCTATAGCAGCATAGAGGGTGATATAGCGGCTGGGAATGCGGAGAATCAGCCGCATTCCCAGCCTGTCGGCGGCTGTCGCCGAACCCGGAAGTAGCCGCCGGCGGGGACAGGACGATCGGAGCGGGGCTGCGAGGGCACCATCCAGCTTCAGGGGGCTGAGGGATGCCCCGGGTGAGTAAAACTCATTTTTTATTTTTGCCTTAAGTATTCCTTTAAGCTCTCTTTAAGAACAATTCTAAGCTGTTTTTACGGTTACCACCATAGTGATAAATCATTTACCTCAAGCAATCCTTAAAATAAGCATTTTGTCCTTAAGTTAATTAGTGAATAAATCCTAAACTTAAAGAGAACCGGAGATGGGGAATTAAAAAGAAAATATACATGTCTGGGGCTTCCTCCAGTGCCCTCCAGGCTTATCGCTCCCCCACTGTTCTCCTCTGCCTCCTCGTTCTTCTGCAATTGGTCCCAGAAAGTCCTCCGGTCTGGGGCCAACTGCGCACGTGCAACTGCTGGAATGGCCGACTGAAAGACTTGCCGGAGCCAGTTGCAGACCAACAAGGAGGATGGGGAGGGAGAAATAAGCCTGGAGGAAGCCCCAAGTACTCAGGTTGTTAATTCACAGAAAGGAATGCAAGTGATAACAGCATTATCATCCAGCCTGAGCTGTGGAGTGTTACTAGAGACTGTAATGTAAGATAGAAGATTCTGAGCTGTCTGCTTTATTTTTTACTGTTTTATACAAAATGGCACTCAATATAGAGAGAAATAAACAGAAGGCACACAAAGAGGGAGGAATAGAAAGATATCAAGTGTACATATACACAGACACAAACACACACATATGCACGCACACACACAGACACAGCCACACACAGCCACACATAATTTAAATTTTGTAATAACCGGGACAAATGGGCAAATAAAATAAGTGGGCTTTATTCATAGTAGCACATTTTATTTTAAAATTGTAATGGCTGAAAACTGAGAAATGATGATCTTATTATTCCTGTTAAAATGCATTTGGAATAAAATAATTAGCCTTAGCCTAATTGGTTGGCGAAAAAAACAAGGTATAGATCGTTTTGTTGTGACAAGTAGCAATAAAGTTAGTGGCGAATGAAAGGGAGTAGCGCTGACAGGTGAAAATTGTTCTGGTCCGTTAGGGTAAAAACCCTTGGGGGTGAAGTCGTTAAAAGGAAATAATTATGGCAGCCTTCATATACTTCTGCCTTTAGGTTTCCTTTAAGGACTGGAGTGATAACACTTTCACTGTGAAAACGTATCACTACGTGTTAATATGGCAAGCATCTTTAGTGAATTAACATTTAAAATACTGATCAATGTGTGGTGATATGTTTGCACTTTCCCTTTTATCACTAGTGTGATCTTAGTGAATTGTGGCCTGTTTGTTAGGGGAGTTTATTCAGAGCATTTCTTTGCAACATAGTTCTTAAAGTGTACCCGAGGCGATATGTGACATAATGAGATAAATGTTGTACAGTACAAAACATATTAATAACCAGGCTGTTTTACTTGTTTTATTTGCTGCCTGAAAGGGTTAATTTCTAGACATGGAAGTAACTGCTTCTGTCTTGTCGGGAATATAGTAAACATCACTGATAAGCAGATTACAGCTATAAAAGTTTTCCTGGCAGAATACAACTTCTGAGGGCAGGGAAAGATAAAATACATGAACTATTGACGTTTTTCTAACTCTGGGACGCTTAATCAACTGCCACTGATTAGAGACAGAACTTACTTTGTAAATGTTTAAAGAGAATGGGAACCGAATTAGTAAAAGAAAAGCCAGATACTTACCTAAGGAGAGGAAAGGCTCAGAATCCTAATGAGCCTCCCCTCTCTCGGTGCCCGCTCCAGCGCTGGCTCCCCCGTAGCAGTATTTGACTAATTTGGTCAAATACTGCTACTTCCGCCGCCGAAGGGAGACTTTGGCAGTCTTCGGGAATCCGAGTGCTCCCGAAGACGGGCCGCTCCAAACTGCGCATGTGCGAGCGCCCTGTATAGTGTACTCTACTCGCGCATGTGCAGTATGGAGCCGCCTGTCTTCGGGAGGACTCGGCTCCCAAAGACTTCCGAAGTCCCCTGCAGCAGGGGATTTGAACGTCAAGAGCATCAGCACGCAAGTCACTCTCATCGATCTGACAATTACTACTAATATAAATAATGTGTAATAATAATTTACAAGTACAGTAAAACCTTGGATTGAGAGTAACTCAGTTAGAGAGCGCTTTGCAATACAAGCAAACATTTTTGTGAAATTTTGACTTGATATACTAGTAACTCCTTGATATACAAGTGACAAAAAGGAATATGCGCGTCACGTCATCACAACTGAGCCGATGGTTCTTCCTTCTTTGACGCTGCAGGATCGTACGTATTTGTACTTAAAGGGAATTTGAAGTGAAAATAAACGTATGATATAATGAATTGTGTGTAAAGTGTAGTCCAGATAAGGAATAGAACATTAGTAGCAAATAAATTAGTCTCATATTTTTATTTTAAGTTATATAGCGTTTTTTTTTATAGCATTGCATCATATTGTCATATTTGCCATTTGCTCTGTCTTATAGTTTAAAATACAGAGGGGTTGATTCACTATAACAAATAGCGAGCGTTACCTCCTGTAACGCTCGCTATCTGCTTTTGCTCCCCTTACTGAGTGTAGAGACTGTGCAAAGTCACATTTCTGCGAAATCCTCACAAGTAAGCAACAGCAACTGTCAATGGATAAGGACAAAAAAAAGGTTTGGGTGAGCCAACAGATAGCAATGATTCTGTTATAGTGAAAGTCTTCTTTACATTAATACAATACAGTACTTTGTATGAAATATTTTTCTGTAACTGTTTTTGGATTGTGGAACGAATTGTGTGAGTTTCCATTAATCCCTATGGGGAAATTCACTTTGATATAAGTGTGCTTTGGATAACAAGCATGTTTCCAGAACAAATTATACTTGCAAACCAAGGTTCTACTGTAATGTAAAACTTTAAAAAAAACTCATATATTGAGTGTATCACTCTTGTGTTTTTTTGTTTTTTTTTAAATATAGGTGCACGGTCCAGTGGAATTTATACCAGGAAGAAAGACAGCAGGTTATAATTTCTCTGAATGAGGCTGAAAAAAAGTTGTTTAAGTTTTCTGTGATTAGGGATGCTTCGAGCCATAGAGCTGAGGACAAGCTTCAGGCTCACAAGGTAGCTACAGCAGTTGCTCTGTCAGTTACATTTATTTGATTGGCAATATGCAGTGATATGTAATACAGTCTTATTCTTTTTCCTGTTATTGGTTAAAGTTATTTCCTTTTATTAGGGTGATTCACTAATGCAGTGTTTCTCAACATTTTATTGGTATGTACCCCTTTTAAAACCCTGGACTCACCAAGTACCCCCTAGCATGGTAAACAATATCACACGTACCCCTTGACAAATATATATTTAATCGTAGTACATTATAATTGGTTCTAAACAATTTCCAAGCATTTACTATTGCTTTTAATTAGCTAAAATACTAATTTGGTGCTGTTTAAATAAGATTTATCATTTTCTAAAACTCTAAATTTGTTATTTTTGGTTAAGTATATCAAGCCCGAGTACCCCCTGGAACCATCAGAAGTACCCCCTGGGGTACGCGTACCACACGTTGAGAACCTATGCACTAATGCACTGTAAATGTGTATACCAAAAACAGGCAAACGTTCATGAGCTGAATCCTAGCCATGTGCAGTAGCGCAGCATTTGCCTGCTCAATAGTAGGTGGAACTACTGCAGCCTTATATTTTATTGGTATTTCTATATATTTTACCATTCTGACATGTGTACTCCTAACCTATCTGTTTGGATTAAGGGAATTTTTGTCTTTACTATGACACAGAAATGTTGTCACATCTTTGATGAAACAAGATGTAGGGTCTTGCAAAAGGTACAATTCAGAAAATCCCTAGGTTTCCTTAAAATAGGGGGTGTATCCAGTAAATGTCAGTAAAATGTATACTGATATACTAATATTTCCAACAACTCCATTGTGAACATTGTGCAATTAGTGCAATGCGGGTTGCCTAGGGTAACCTGTATATTGCCAGGATTCCCTCCCATCTAATCCCCCAGCTTTCCTCCTCCCTTAATCCCGCTCTAACAACTCTATTCAATCTTTCTATCTCCACTGGCACTTTTCCTTCCTTATTCAAACAAGCTATTATCACACCACTTATCAAAAAACCCTCTCTTGATCCAGCTTCTCTATCCAATTACCGGCCTGTCTCACTCCTCCCCTTTGCTTCTAAACTGCTGGAACGTCACATCCATTCAGAATTGTCTGCCTTTCTCTCTACCAATTCCTTACTTGACCCCTTTCAATCTGGATTCCGCACACACCATTCCACTGAAACTGTCCTCACGAAAGTTGCTAATGACCTATTGGTAGCTAAATCCAAAGGCCAGTTCTCCATTCTAATACTCCTTGACCTTTCCTCTGCCTTTGACACGGTTGATCATGCTCTGCTTCTGCAGACACTGTCATCTTTAGGAATCAAGGGACAAGCACATTCCTGGATCTCCTCTTATCTCTCTGGACGCTCTTACACTGTGTCCTTCTCTAACACCAATTCCTTCCCACGCCCACTGTCTGTTGGTGTTCCTCAAGGCTCTGTTCTTGGGCCACTTCTTTTCTCAGTCTACACCCGTGGCCTGGGACAACTAATTAACTCTTTTGGCTTCCAGTATCACCTCTATGCGGATGAGACCCAAATCTATCTCTCAGCTCCTGATCTGGCATCACTACTATCTAGAGTCCCCGACTGTCTATGTGCCGTTTCTGCATTTATGTCCTCCCACTTCCTCAAACTTAACATGAGTAAAACGGAAATTGTGATTTTTTCCACCATCGCTATCTACACCCCCACCAATTACAACCATAACGGTAGACAACTCCCCAATAACCTCAACCACTAAGGCCCACTGCTTGGGGGTTATACTCGACTCAGAGCTTTCCTTTAAACCTCACATTGCCTCATTAACCACCACCTGCTATTTCCAGCTCAAAAATATATTCCGTATCCATCCCTTCCTCACACAAGAGGCCACCAAGATGCTTGTACATGCCTTAATCATCTCCCGCCTAGACTACTGCAACACCCTGCTCTGTAGGCTACCACAAAAAAGGCTAGCACCTTTCCAATCCCTTCTAAATTCAGCGGCCCGCCTCATTCACCTCTCCACATGCTCTTCCAATGCAGCCCCACTATGCCGTTCTCTCCACTGGTTACCTATTACCCAGAGGATCCAGTTCAAACTCCTGACTCTAACATACAAAGCCCTCCATGAGTTGTGCCCTCCATACGTCTCATCAGTAATCTCAAGATATTGTCCCTCCCGCAACCTCCGCTCCACCCAAGAAATTCTCCTGGCCTCTAAGCTGATCACCTCCTCTCATGCTCGCATCCAAGACTTTACATGAGCATCATCTCTTATCTGGAACTCTCTTCCACAGCCTGTACGTCATGCTCCAAACCTGGACATCTTCAAACGCACTCTTAAAACACACCTTTTCAGACAAGCTTATAACATTCTATAGCCCTTATTTACTTATTTGACACAATGTAATCAGAGGCAAAGGGTCACTGCCTCATCCATCTTTCACCCCCTTACCTAATGTGTTCCCCACTACCCACTAGATTGTAAGCTCGCAAGGGCAGGGTCCTCCTCCTAATGTTTACTGTTTTTGTCACGATATTTGTGCTGCTTGGAACTCTGTTTTACAATTTGTTAGTGTATCTATGTTCCCCTTGTCATCTTATTGTGCTTTGTAAAGCTCTGCGGAATATGTTGGCGCTATATAAATAAAAAAAAAAATAAAAAAATAATAATAATACTGTGCACTATACAGCACGCAGCACCCTGGTAGCATACATGTTTCTTGGTAACGTGGGTTGCGCAACATTTTCTATGAAGCTGTTGGCCGTATCAGTAAAAATGTAGGAAGCACACAGCAATGTTACCGATGTTTACTGAATATATGACATTATATGTTATACAAGCGAGTTGGAACTTGAAAAGGATGATAGAAAACAATGATGTGAATGTGTATGTGCCACCAGGGGTTATGTGTACTTTAAATGGCTTTGTTTCTTTTATAGATTTTGGTGACCTTGGTAAATTCTTTTCATGATAAAATCACTGCACTTGAGGAAAAGGCATCAGCAATGGAAAAACTTGGAAATGATGCCAGTAAAGCAACAATTAGCAAGTCAATGACCACTGTGTGGCAGAGGTGGACTAGGCTTCGTGGAACAGCAAGGGAGCAGGAGAAATTATTAGAGGAGGCTGTGCAGGAATGGAAGGAGCTTAATGATAAGGTAACTCTTATTGTAGAAACCACTAGGCCCGATTTATCAAAGCATTACCAACAGTTTTTTCTTCTTAAACAGTTCTAACCAGCAGGGGGAACAGTTCTGTATGATATTAAGAAACTTCTTAAATCCTACGTAATAGCGGCAGTTTAGTATTAATTTCTAGAGCTGAACTATATAGTTAATAAAAGTGCAAATCCATCCCTAAACTGTCACATATTAGGAAGTGCTTAATAGCAGTTCTACAAATTGTGCAGCAGTGAAGGCAGACATGATTTGTGAAGTGCTCCTCCCCCCTGCTGCCAGATGTCCTGTGAAGCTGTTCTGTGCTTAACCCTTCCAGTGCTGGGCATTGATGCAATACAGCAGATGCATTGGTTAGCTCAGCAACAGCAATTTCCCTCACACACCCCACTGTCTGAGAGACCTTCCTAACGGCTTCTATTTTACAACAGTTTTATAAGGAATCTGCACTATTTGGTGATTTCTTAAGATGTCTGAGACAGTTCTGCATGTATTTCTAAAAAACTGCTAATATTTTGTCTCAGACAGTCATTTGGTTTATATTTTCAGATACAGGAATCCACCTTGGCAATTGACCAGCTGCAGGAATGTCTGCCAGAAAGTTGCATAGAAAAGGCCACAAAAGCTGAACTGATTCGGTTGCTAGATAACCATGAAAGCTTCTCCCGTGACTTAGAACAGAAGTACTCTGCTGTCAATCGCCTGAGACAGAATGCATTGAACAGTGTCTTACGAGACATTGCAACTGAACCAGCTGCCTTAGAGGACCTGCCAATCATTCAAGAGATGAAAGCAATGCTTGACAGATGTTCAAAGTAAGAAATAAACATAGGAAATGTGTTCAGGGGCGTAGCAATAGGGGGTGCAGAGGTAGCGACCGCATCGGGGCCCTTGGGCCAAATGGGCCCCGAAGGGTCCACCCTCTATCACAGTATTAGCTCTCTATTGGTCCTGTGCTGGTACTAATCACTTCTATAGATGCTTTGAATAGTAGTAATCCTTAACACACTGTTCCCCAACCCCTTCTTGCACCTCTGACACTGGGGTTGTCCTTGGCAGGTTTTGGTGTGCCGTATCAATTGTTATGTATAGAGTGCTTGGGGGGGCCCCATGTAAAACTTGCACCGGGGCCCACAGCTCTTTAGCTACGCCACTGAATGTGTTACTAGAGGCTAGGAAATTGACAAAATGACACATATGACACCTAGACGCACTTGCTTGCTAATATTTAGTACTTGTTTTATTAACCCCTCTTTATAGAAACCCCATGCCATGTTTCTCAAAGCTTCCAGTTTCATTTGATGTTACTATTTTATGATGTTTGCTTTTTTTCTAGCTCTGCTTTGTGTTTTAGCTAAAAGGAAAACGTGATTGTGACATAAGAGTGGCTGGGACGGACAGTGCATTGCATTACCACTTTGATATGGAAGACAAACATTGTTGCTCTAATAGTGGTCTTTATATTTCACCATATGCAGGGTGTTTTACTGCTATGCATGCCAACAAAACATTTTTTATATACCCAACACATAAACACTGTATGCAACACGGTATTAACATGGTTATTTTTGTAGTGATGGATTGGTTGAAAGATTCCCACTTCGTTGTATGCATCTATTTTTGTTTGCCTATTTTGTTTGTTGTTTTTGTTATTCTGTATATACAGTATCTTTCATGCCTAACATACCATCCATCATTTTGAATAAATCTCCCTGTAATGCTCTGCTCTGCAATCTGGACCAGCTGAAATAAGAGATCAGCTACTGTTGTGGTTAGCAGTGACAGTGGTTTTTATTTGCATTAGGCATTCTGATCTGGAAGTATGATTGAGATCTCATGTTGTATGGTGAATGGATTGGTTTGTCGGTCATTAGCTGTGTCACAGGGACTGATAAACTAGTGGTGTGGCAAAGATCAGTGAAAGTACTTTAGTTCAATTCAAGCATCCAGTTAAGTAGGAACTTCCCTATTTCTGATTGGATATTTTTAGTAGGCTCTGTTTTTTACTGCATTTCTTTTTTTTAGAAAATCACCAAGAGTACCAGGCACCTATGTAGGACAGCTGTACTTTTCTAGCACGGTTTTCCAATAGACAGGCACTAACCTATCTATAGCACCAAGGATCATTTATTACTAGAGTGCTTCATTTAGTTTTCAAAATATTTTTTTTCATTTTACACATTTCTACTAACATTTAAAAAAAATGACATGCCACCAACAGTCTTTTAACCCCTTTGTTCCCCCGTGCAGGTCGGTATTGACAGAATAGCTGAGCAAGCTGCACAATACCTGCCGGCATGGTCCCTGACTTTGCAGGATTCCACAAGAATGGAGAAGAATTCTTTCACTTTTTGCAAAGTCCCCTAGTGCAAGTCCAGGACAAGGAGCGCATTCCTTTTAAAATGAATGAAATATTTGACAGCCTACTTTGACATAAACTTTTGGTCAGATATGAGATGCGGATATCTGGGCTGCTTATAGGTTGAAAATTACTCTGGACTCTTTCAATTCTTTTCATTTAAAGAGACACTGAAGCGAAAAAAAAAATGATATAGTGAATTGGTTGTGTACTATGAATAATTACTAGAAGATTAGCAGCAAAGAAAATATTCTCATACTTTTATTTTCAGGTATATAGTGTTTTTTCTAACATTGCATCATTCTATAATATGTGCACATTACACAACACTCAGCATTCAAAATGAGTCTTTCAGAGCAGTCTGTGAAGTAATGACCTCTCCTCTAGCAGAGGAAAAGTAAATAGTCCAGGAACAGTTGAGATAATAAAAGTCAGATAACAGCCCTCTCCACGACTAACTTAGTCGGAGAGCTTAATGGCTTGTTTGCATAGAGATAACAACTGGAGTTTCTCAACTCTTCCTGTACTGGAAACAATTACACTGATGTATCTGATCTTAATGTTTTATTTCTTAGCTGTGCTACACATACAAATCATAATATCATCATTTTTTTTCGCTTTAGTGTCTCTTTAAGGTTTCTAATATTTTGTGCATTTTCTGTTTATGTATTGTTTTTAACATTTTTCTTTTTTAAAGTATGCAGCAAAAGGTAAAGAAAAGTAAGAAGCTAGTGGAGCAAGAATTAAAAGATCGAGAAGATGTAGAGAAAGAGCTGAATTCAGTTCAAGTCTGGATCAAAGATACACAGGAGAGATTGCAAAACCCGGCATCAGAAACCGACATGCAGGTGGAAGAATGGCAGGTAAAATGCTATGGCAGTAATCATTAAAATGATATGGAGACTGGCATATTTATTTCCTTTTATACAATACCGGTTACCTGGCAGTCTGTTCATCTTCACAACCCTGAAGCAAGCGTGTAACAAAACCAGTCGGACGACATCTGTACCTCAGCTTGTTCATGGTCTATGGCTAAAATGATTAGAGACAGTGGATTGGGGGGGGGGGGGGGGGGGGGGGGAGGCAACCAGGAAACTTGCATTGTTAAAAAATAAATACACTTGGCAGCCTCTTATCACTCTCACCTCAGGTTCTCTTTAATAATATGGGGAACAATCAGGGCGGAGCCTTATATTGCTGTGCATCCTGCTGATTTTTCATGCATCACTGGTGTCTGTATCACACACCTGAAACAAGCATGTGGCACTGGCACATTCAAACTTGTGATCTGCATGCTTGTTTGCAATCTTTGGCTAAAAGTATTAGAGGCACATGATCAGAGGGGCAGCCAGGCATTGTTTAAAAGGGAATGAATGTGGCAGCTTCCATATCCCACTCGCTTCAGGTGTCTACTAAATCTAATTTTTATGTTTGTTAACCATAACCTTAAAATAAAACTTTGGGATATCAAAAAAAAGGTAAGAGGATAGATACAATTGTAGGAAGATGTAAGAGGATAGATACAATTGTTCATCTCATCAGTTTATTTTCACCTCTCGTTCACTTTAGGCTTGTATTAGAGACAGAGCTGAACGTTTCCTTAATTCATTTAATGATACCAACTGAGTTAATGTGTTTACAGTTTATGCACATACATTGATTTGTGTGCATAATTAGGTGCTAAATAAGCTCAAAACTCCTTTCATGACTTAAATGTTCTGAATCAATCCACCGGTAGAAACTGGTAGTATTGTTTATTTGAAATACAATTTGGTTTTACATACAAAATATTACTTTTATATTATTTTTTTTATCCATAAACCATGTCAGTAGATTACAGGCTTTCTGGGTTGGGGACAGGTGACCCTCCTAGCTCCCTTCTGCAAGCAACAATGAATGGATGTGTTCATGTTTGAACTAACTGCATGGATTTGCAGAAAACCATCAGTTTTCTGCCACAAGTTTTCCTATAAGTTTTCCTGCTTTGAGTTTTTTTGGGGGGATGCGTTTTATGTGAGCTTATGTTAGTTTTTTTTTAAGTGTTTCTGTTAAGCGTTTTTAATGAATTTTCATATAGGTGAAGTTTAAAAATAAAAATTCAAATAATTTTTCTCCTTTTTAAAAAAAAACTCACCAAAAATTCATGCGTATCGCATGATTATTTTTTTATTTCCCATAAGAAAGCATGTGTTTCTCACAACCTATGCAGAAAGAATGAACTTGCTGAGCATTTTTTTCCTGCACCAAAAAACTCACTGAAAAACTTACTTCACTGAGTTTTTTGCACAAGCCATAAAGTAACATTATGTGTGATTCAGCATGCGTTTTCCGTGCTGTGGAAAAATGCATATGATTCTAATAAGTGTGACTCTGGCCTTAGGCTTGGTTCACACATAAATCTGCACATTTCTGTTCCGGTTCAGTACTGTCCTGTCGGTTTTGCATCAGTTTGTGTCAGTTTTACCTTACTGGAACCAGAAATGTACATCTTTTATGTGTGAACATACCCATAGGAAACGGATACAAAACTGCCAGGACTAAATAGGACCGGAAATTTACACGTTTTATGTGTGAACACAGCCATAGAAACACATACAAAATTGATACAAAACTGACAGGACCAGACCAGAAATGTACTGATTTATGTGTGTGAACACAGCCATAGAAATACATATAAAACTGATGCCAACTGTGAAAAACTGACAGGACTGGACTGGACACCAGCCTAATATCCTGAAGTGAATGCTTAGCATTTTACACACTGTGAAAACGATCTCATGTGATTCTTATTTCCTTTCTCACAGCTTTTACAGGAAGAATTAAACTATCGCCGTCACAAAGTAGAACAGGTGTCTGAAGAACAGCAAAATAAATATTTAGAGATGTATGCCATACTACCATCTGAACTGTCATTACTGCTCGCTGAAGTGGCATTAGCTCTAACCAATGTGAACGAGCAGGTAATCCTAATGCTATTCTCATCTTTGAATCTTCACAAATTGTACATCCAGACATGTTTTACAGCAGGCGCATTCTCTTACACAGTTTGGATTTTAATTACTGTGGCATTGTATGCATTTTTTATTATTTATTCCTGTGCATTGTTGTACATGTATGTTTTTTGTATTTCCAGCTAGTACTGATTTTATGTGCTATATTGTATGTACACATAAGGGGACACTGAAGCGAAAAAAAATAAAATTATGATATAATGAATTGGTTGTGCAATATTGATAATTACTAGAACATTAGTAGCAAATAAAATATTCTCATATTTTTATTTTCAGTTATATAGTTGTTTTTTTAACATTGCATCATTCTCTAATATTTGCAGTTTACACACTACTCAGCATCCTAAATGATTTTACAGAGCAGGCTAGTGAACTTTTGAACTGTTCTCTGCAGAAAAAAAAACAATACAGTGCCAGACAGTTGAGATAACAAGCTTCAGAAGACAGAGCTCTCGGCGACTTTGAAGGTCATGGAGCTCAATGGCTCTTTGGCATAGATAACAACTGGAGATTATTAACTCTACATGTACTGGAAACAATATTAGACTTGTAGCTCTGCGCCTAATGTTTTATTTCTTAGTTGTACTACACATGCAAATCATTATATCATAAAAAATGTTTTGCTTCAGTGTCCCTTTAAATACAGTTGATTGGTAAATGTATAGTTGTTTTCCTGCAAATTTTGTGTTGTCTATTATTTCCTTATTGTAGATTCAAATTAAGAAGAAAGAAGCCCAGCAGAATCTAATATTGTACCAGGAACTCAGTCAGCAAGCTGCAGAAGTGGAGCAAGAGTTGTGTATAATTATGGAAAAACTGAAAGAGAAAGCAAGTGATGTGTCTCAAGCCAAAAAAGATCACATGGTATGTATGGTCCAGCATACAATATATGTGAAATGAAAAGCTGATGATAGATGCCTGTTAAATTGTGGATGCCAATAAAAGTCACGGTGTGGTGGTCAGGGTTTTAGGAATCATGGTGCCTTGGACAGAGTTTTTGTATTGCACTCTCACTTGGACAAAACCAATTAGAAGTTGTTAGCTGGCTTCTGATTGATCCATGTTTGCAGCCAATCACCTCTCACAGAGTACGGGTTATTAAAAACACTGAGGCTGTACAACAGAAAAGGAGAAAAGAGTTTGCGATGTATAAAAGTTGTCTGGTACAAATCGTTTTTTTTTCGGAAAAGTAGAACTTTATCTTAACATTCAGTTTCTAAAAATGCTTATGTAGTGACAATGTATGTCTGTACATGTTTTGTTAAAATGGAGTTTAAGTTCCTGCCATGCTTCATTATAACAGAGTGTATGAAGCCTTACAGAGCACTAAGTTTTGCTGTTGCATGTTAAAGTAAGATAAGGTATTCACCAGTAGTAGTAGAGCAACATTGGTGGGGTAGGGGACAGTTGTGCCACATTATTCTGCACGTTCAGTTGTTCATGTGTAACTGTTTATATCTGTCAACACTTCACAATGTAAACTTCCTCTGAACATAAACGTTTTTGCTTGTTTGTTATAGAAGTTGTATTGTTTCGTTAAATAGTTATACGAACATAAATAATGTGTCCTTTTCAATTCATTTCTATCTTATGATTGAACAGATTTTGTGTGAGGAATTAGACAATTGCAATATAAAGCTTGTGGAATTAGATGCTGCTGTGCAAGATTTTGCTGAACAAAGTCCAACACTGGCAAAGCAGCTTGTGGACAAAGTAAGCAAACTTACTGAACAGCAGCAACAAGCCATCAAGGAGGCTGAATACAAGACGGGCAGAGTGAAACAGGTACGCAGTTTCTGTTACTGACCACAAAAGGGTTTTTTGTGTTTTATGAGTGCTATGTTATATACATTGGTAAATTGGTCAGTGACTGGCTAATCAAAATTGAAAGTGTATACCAGGTTTTAGGGTGAATACACACATCTAATTTTGATTGACCAATCACTGGCCAACTTTACCACCTCCATATGGTATGAGTGCTAACAGATTTTCAGCATTATGAACAAATTGTGTAGGTAAGCTTTAATACTATATGGAAGTGGTAATATTGGCCAATCATGTGCCAATCAAAAATAGATGTGTGTACACACCTTAATTGTTATTCAGATTAATACCAATCACCAGTGAATATTGGGTATTTTTTTGCAAAACATGAATGCAGACCCAAACTAAAGGTGCATACAAACAACCTATGTCAGTTTGACCACGTCTATGTTGTATGAGGGCCAAGTCGCCTGATATATGACCACCTTAACAAACAATGTAAGATTTCTGTAAATGATGAGTTTTGCCTGTGTTCATTTTACCATTTCTTTTCGCAGGCTGCCATACAGTTAGAGGAATACAATGAAATGTTAGAATGTATTTTACGCTGGATTGAGAAAGCAAAAATATTGGTGCACGGCCACATCACCTGGAATTCAACAGGTCAGCTTCGTGACCAGGCAATGGCTCATCAGGTGAGTTGAGGCACAAATGTCAAAGGCCCTTATTCAATTAACTTTTTTTTCCTAAACTTTCCCCTAGGAAATTATATTTCATCTTCTCTTTAAAATAACTTTTCAGAACCTTGCAATTGAAAAAGTAGCAAAATGTAGATGGAAAAGTACTCTCAAAAATATTTTGAATAAGTACTTGCTTGTTGGTGGTCCAAAAGGTGTGAAAAATCACCTAGGAAAGAATTCAGGAGAAAAAGTTAATTGCATATGGGACAGGGTGTTTAGCATAATATACGGATTATTCACCAAATTCTTTTGGTTAGCTTTATATTTGTCTCTTTAATGGTGGGTTAAAGGGAATTAACATCTGAGGAAAAGTAAAAATGTTGAATTGGCTTATCATTTTTTATGTACCAAAGCTCTTTAGGTAGGAAGGGCAGAAAGCAATGGAAGTACTTTTTACCATTTCCACCTGCTGTATGTATTTAATGCTGTACCTTTTTGTTCTTCTATATTCTATGATATGTGGTACATGAAATGCATTGTTTTTCTGTGGAGTTTAGGAAAGTAAAGGTGGCCATACACTTATAGATTTGCAACAGATTCGACCATCAGATAGATTTCTGTCAGATGCCTGTTAAGTTGAATCTGACAAGAATCTATCTGATGTGTGCCACACACTAGGAACAGATTTCCAATTGGAAATCAATCTAAATGCATTATTGGACCATTACACCCAATGCAACTCTATGGGCCACCTACATCAAATCGATCAAAATCAGCCACAAATTGAACGATAGATTTGATAGAATCGATTTCCGCTCAATCGATTCTATAGAATCGATCAATTGATGGCTGAAATTGACCAGTGTATGGGCCCCTTAAGCCTCCATCTCCTATACATTACCAAATTTGGGAAACCTTATATACTGGTAGTACATAGATAACTGATACAACATCTGAAAGACCTCCAACAGAACCTTTAGTATTGTTTTCTTTTGGTATTTTTAATTAATGTTACAAATTAACATAGTTTTGGTAAAGTATTTTTTTATTTTTTTGTTAATTGCTATTAAGCTATCACAAATGTAAAGTTGATATCTGTTTCTGCTGATAGAACTGACAAGAAATAAAAATAATGCTTTACTGATATCTAAATGTATTTGGAAAGGTGGCCATGCACAATATAATCAAATTGAGCAATCTAAAAACATTGTATAAAAAAAATACAAAAAAAAATGTTTTTGATCAACACAAAATATTGATTTTTCAATCTTTTGTTATTAAAAATTTGAACAAAAAGAAAAAATATAAAGTGTTTTATTCAATCATTTTTTTTAAATGTCAGAAAATCTATCATAACTGTATGTGTATGGTGTAGTGGCAGATGATTTGAGAAATCAGCTTTCCCTAGAAGAAATCAGAAATCAGCTTTCCCTGATGGAACAAAAAAAAAATTGGATTATGTGTGATGTGTTATGTTAAGATAGCTACCGTAAATAATGTCCAGTGCCCAGTCACCAAGTCTAATGGCTTTAGAACTAGAGCTAAAACTATTTACTGGAAAGTAAAGCTCTTTTTAATTTACAAGAATAAAATATACAAGATTTGTAATTCTTATACATGAAAAGTTTTTCAGAAAATAATCACATGTGATTTGATGGCAGGCTATGTTGGAGGAGTCCCGAGATATCCACAGTGATTTGGAAGCTATGAGTGAAAAGATAGACTATTTGTCAAGTGTGTATCATACAGAAGGACTGTGTCAGCAGGAGTCAGAACTTGCCCGAGAGACTGAAGAGCTGCAGCAAACAATAAAACAACGCTTGCAGAACCTCCAGGATGCAGCAATGGTAATATTCCACAGTTACATGAAAAGCCTCATGATTTGTCACTTAAACTTGCTGTGTCTTGACTGTGTTATTTTAAATTCTTCATAGCAGCAGTAATTTAGAATAATGAGTAAAGTAAAGGTAGCCATACATAAGACGACTTGGCGGCCGTTCGACCATCGGGATAATCGAGATCGGATAAAAATAGGTGCCACCAAGTGCATGCTAAAATTGGTTACATATATTATTCCGAAATTGGTTGTATATATCGGTCGGACATGCTGCAAGATATCATGCTGACTTGCTTGATTGGGTGCACGGCGGTAATGGCGAGGGTTATCGGGACGAGTGACGAAACTCCTGGCGCTGTTCCTCTAATGTATAAATGTGTAGGCGTATGCATTTATACATTACCCTGTCCTGTGTCACGGTGCCCGTCCGTCTTCCAAATCCATGCTCTTCCATTAGCCCCATACATGCCGCCGGCTCATAGCATACCAGCGTGTGTGATGGCACATGCCACACCAGCGGAAGACGAATGGGCCCGCGACACACATTTAAACATTAGGGGGACAGCGGTGAGTCGGCGGATGCGGCAGGTTCAGCCAATTCCCAAGAGATTTCATGCTGAAATTGTTCAGGAATCGGCCCGCGGTGTATGGACAGCCAACAGATGTCTCTCTAATCAGATTTGATTACAATGAAATTTGTCTCTTGGCCAAATCTGCCCATCATAGTTAGATGATGGGTGCACATGCTAGAGCTTGACATTTGTGACTATTGTTTTTAAAGTGCGCATGCTAGATCTTGACATTAGTGAATATTGTTTCTAAGGTGCGCATGCTAGATCTTGACATAAGTGACTGTTTTTCTTGATTTATTTTTTTTAGCAAACATCTATTGTCTGTACAATTGTCCCACATGGTTTATGTGCATCATAATGGAATGATAGGCAATAGCCTAGCACCATTATCTTTTACTGTTCTTATCACTGCAGGGCTTCAGCGAATCATCAAATAGACATTGCCCCCTTTTTCTGTCCTTAGAACACTGCATGCCTGTACACTGATCATTCATATTACCAAATATCACCATATCAAGGGCCTGCAATTTCCATTTACCCAACATCTCCAAGATCCGGCCCTTCCTGACCCCATACACCGCCAAACTCCTTGTCCATGCCCTCATTATCTCCTGTCTGGACTCCTGCAACTAACTTCCTCCTGTCAGGCCTTCCTCAGAACCACATTGCCCCCCCACCCCTCCAATCCATCATGAACGCAGCAGCCAGACTAATCTACTCCTCCCATTGTTCTTTCTCCATGACTCCCCTATGCAAATCCCTTCACTGGCTTCCAATTTGCTTCAGAATCAGCTTTAAGATCCTATGTTTGGCCTACAAATCTATATATAAATCCTGCCGGACCTACATCTCTGACCTGGTCAGCAGATACACACCTGGCCAATCACTTTACTCCTCCAACAACCTCCTCCTAACCACCTCATGTATCTCGCACTTCCATGCTGTGAAACTCTCTCTGATTGCCCATCAAGCATGCCCCCTCCTTCAATTACTTCAAAAAAGCCCTCAAAACTCACCTCTTCAAGGAGGCCTACCTCACCTCGACGCTGCCCTAACGCTCTCTGCCAAGAACCTCTCAATGCATCCCCCCTCCTTTCGTGTCACCACCCCCTCCGCTTAGATTGAAAGCCTTTGGCAGGGCCCTCTCTCATTATGTATCATACTTGATTGTACACTCTACCCATAATATGTGAAATTGCATTATTAGCATTACCACTCCAGTGTATGATCTGGCATTGTGTTACTATCTGTATTGTGTTGTGTATCTTATTGCGTATTACCTGTATTGTTGTATCTATTGCTTATTGCCTGTATTGTGCTGTCGGTCACCCCATTATCATTGTCTGTAATCCTATGTATTGTGCAGCGCCATGTAATATGTTCGTGCTGTATAAATCCAAAAAATAATATTATTATTGTCATCAAAAAAATGAGTGTGTGTACAAGGCTTAAGTAATCCCCACACCTAGTTTGTGTGCTCTTAGAATCTGACTGGACAGATTGAAAACTCAGTTTCATAGTGTGTAGGTGGTCAGGGTGTCTGTTGGTGTAATGGTTAAGGGCTCCGCCTCTGACACAGGAGCCCTGGGTTCGAATCTCGGCTGTGGCTGTTCAATAAGCCAGCACCTATTCAGTAGGAAACCTTAGGCAAGTCTCCCTAACACTACTACTGCCTATAGAGCGTGCCCTAGTGGCTGCAGCTCTGGCGCTTTGAGTCTGCCAGGAGAAAAGCACGATATAAATGTTATTTGTCTTGTTGTCCTCATTCAGGGGTATATTCACTAAACTGCTGAAATCAGAATAGCGTGTGTAAAGTCTGCATGATGAGTAGAGTATAATGCATTGCATGCAATGTATTGTATTCTGAGCTACTCATCGCTTGGTAAGGCTTTATGCACCTTATTCTGCTTACTGCAGTTTCGTGAATACTCCCCTCAGGGTGAAAGCTGATTAATGTTAGTTGTTAGATAGTAAACTGGAAGGCCTGGGACCCACTACAAAGCTCAAATCACTAGCGATTTGTGGTATTGCTTTGCAAGCGATTTTGGGAGTGATTTCCCTGCTCCTATACAATAAATTAGAATGGAAACGCTACATAATTGCTGCATATCAGCAGTTTGAGATAGGTTGTGTAAACCGAAACAGCAGTCCATAGCCGGCCTTTGATATGAACGACCGGAGCGGTCGCTCAGGGCGCCGGCTTCCAAGGGTGCGCCTATAGCAGGTTGCCTATACTGAGGACACCTACACCTGATTTCCTATACTGAGGGCACCTATAGCTGGCTACCTTTACTGAGGGCTCCAACACCTGGCTACCTATACTAGAGGCACCTACGCCTGGCTACCTATGGGGGGGGGATGGAGACCTTCAACTGACTTCCTATACTGGGGGCACCTATGCTTGGCAACCAATATTGAGGGCACCTGCACATGAGATCCTATACTGGGGGCAGCTATACCTGGCTACCTACCTATACTGAGTCTGAGGGCGTTTGGGGGGGCGCATTGCAGCTATAACGCGTGGTGCAAATTGTCAGTGCTGTGCTATCATTCTAAATGGAGGGGAGGGGGGGGGCGGCTAACTGTTTGATTGTTTTTATTAATATTCCTGAAAGGTTCTAACCTTCATTTTTAAGTGTATTCAGGATAATGCACTCTTTCCATCCATTCATGGTTGTTAATAGTATTTTTTCTATTATACATACGTGACGTGTCACGGAGATCTGAGCATTTGGCATGATGTGTCACAACGTCAAAAAGGTTGGGAACCACTGTTCTAGGAGATATCTCAGGAGAAAAAGGGGAATTTCATATGGGCCTGTGTGTGTGTATACGTACGTGCGTGTGTGTGTATATGCACGTGGGAAGAGGATGAAGGGGGGGGGGGGCACAAAAATCAGGTTTCGCTCAGGGCTCTGTGAAACCTAAGGTCGGCTCTGCAGCAGTCTGTCACTGCTGCCACTGAGAGCTTAAAATACAGACTGCGGTGCCGGCCTTTTTTGTTGTACTTGGTCTGTACTCCCTAAGAGGCACTCGGGAGAGACCTTGGCACGCTGCTTTCTCCTATTGGATCGGTGCTCACTTCCTTCTGTTTTTGTCCATCTATTCACATTGGCAGAGCTTTTAGGGAAATCGCTAGCGATTAAAAGCGATCCCTAAAAGCTCAAAAAAGCGCTCTAGTGGGTCCCAGCCCTTAGGATTCAGAGAACAATGATTTTGCTGTTTTGATAAGGTACTCCTCTAATTTTGCTTATTCATAACATGTAATTGTCTGTAATCACCAAATTAATTTACTGTAATACAGAAGACCACTTGAGAAAACATAATGCACAGATTTTGCACATGCATTTGATTTTTTTGAAGGAAAAAAAATCACTAATACCATGTCACCTCTGTCAGAAAGAATTTCCGTCACTTAAAGGGAACCTAAACTCTGAGAAGGATATGGATTTTCCTTTTAAAATAATACCAGTTGCCTGACTCTCTTGCTGATCCTGTGTATCTAATACTTTTAGCCACAGCCCCTCAACAAGCATGCAGATCAGGTGCTCTGACTGAAGTCAGACTGTATTAGCTGCATGCTTGTTTTAGGTGTGTGATTCAGCCACTACTGCAGCCAAAGAGATCAGCAGGACTGACAAGCAACTGGTATTGTTTAAAAGGAAACACCCATAACCCTCTCAGTTAAGGTTCCCTTTCATTTTAATACTTAGTTGTGCTTCCTTTAGTACGGACAACTTTGAATTTTCTATGGAGAAATGTTTGCCATCTCTACACTCTAAGGGCCCTTTTCCACTAGCAGTCGCTAGCCTTCACGCTGAACGCTAGCGATTGCTGAATCGCAAAAGTACAAAAATTTGTGGCGATTTCCCGCCGTTTGCGGTCGCGATTTTGCTATGCTAAGCACTGCATAGCAAAATCGCGGCAATAATCGTTCCGCCACGCGTTCGCGTTCCCGTAAAAAACGAATCGCGGTAGTGAAAATGACCTACCGCGATTCCTATGTTAAAAAGCAAACCGTAGCGATTGTAAAATCGCTTGCGTTTTGCGACTTTCCGATTCAGCCAGCGCAAACGCGCTAGTGGAAAAGGGCCCTTAAGAACTGTTTTAGTTCAGCCTCATTGAAGGAGTTTTGATTGTGAACTGCCCATTCAAGAGCACGGCACAACATTTCAGTGTGAAAAGGTTTGTAATTGGACCACAGCAATATCATGCACTAATCAGATCTTTTATTCACGTTGTTTAGGATATGAAGAAGTTTGAAAGTGAAGTGAGGGGATTGCAAACTGCATTAGCAAAAGCTCAGTCCACACTGACCTCCCCAGAACTTGGACGCTTGAGTCTGAAGGAGCAGCTATCACATAGACAGGTAACATCCTGTTCATTTCTGTTCGGCCTCTTGCACACCACATGCCATTCCGATTTTTTATACAATTCGATTTTTTATTCCGGTTAAAAAATGTAGCAGCATGCAGTACTCGGAATCAAAAATCGTACCGTAAAAAAAAAATCGGAAAATCGCATGTAGTGTGCAAGAGGCCTTACAGTGCATGCGGGTAAACAACATAAACAATGATTGTCAAGGAGATAACGCATTGTGTGTGGGGAAATGGTGCATCATGTAGTATGGTTTTTTTTCTACCATGCGTGGAAAACACATTTAAATTTGAATTGCCCATTGATAAACATGGATTGTCAAATCTAGTGAGATTCCGCATGTATGGAAATCACGTGCGATCTCCTCAAGTGTGAACCTTTAGCCATATATTACCTAAATTTAAAGAAACATATGTTTATATTGTCCATTAAAGTATGATTCTCTCTGAAAGATAAAATGTTGAGCATGAAGTTGTAGTGAAGAGAAGAAAAGATTGACTCTGCTCTCCTGTGATGCTCTGTGGAGCCGCTTCACCCACCTCAAAGGTTTTCTTAAAATCCTTATCATTATGGTCTCAGAACTATCATGTCTTTCTACCAGACTGCCCATATTTCCTGATGTTTCTGGGGCAATTTCAATTGAAATGAGTTAATTATAGTTAGATTGATTGTTTTGGTCCAAGTTTCCAATATAGGTGTCACTTCTTCAGCTCTCCCTACCTTTACTTGGTCCTCAGTAGAGCTACTCCCACAAGCCCTATGGCTGTAAAGTCAGACCAGTCGCACTCCCATACCTTCAACTAACAAAGGTTAAATACCACAAGACAACTGTATGCAAACTGGACTAAATAACTTTTAAAATAAAGGCTATAAGTGTTCTATAAAGCAACTGTTCTGGGTGGTCCGTAAATGCAAAACTCACTGTTCTGCATGCTGATGGTCACTGTTCTTAAGGTACATGTACATTAATGCTGTTGATTTATGAACATGAGAAGGTGACACCCTGTAATGACTCGTGTGACTGTAGACGCCAGCACATATTTATACCTTTTGTGCACAAAATTTAAAAACACACAGCATTTTCAAGTATTTCTATTGTTTTAAAACTCAGATTTTATTTCTTTCTATTTTGTGAAACGCCACAAGCATCATTTATGAGTAAAGTGACTGTAGTGCTATCTGTAGTAAACATAAACACCTCTAAGCACTAACAGTGGAAAACCTGATCGCCCACAAGCAGTGAGTTCTGGGCTCACATGATAAAGTGTGGTCTGTACTTAATAAAGGTAACACTATTTTCTCTGTGTTAAATTTGAACAGGAGATTATTCATACTGTTGTCTTTTCTACATTTTACAGCATTTGCTTTCCAAAATGGAGTGCCTGAAGCCAAAAGTCCAAGCAGTTCAGGTTTGCCAGAGTGCCCTAAGAATCCCAGAAGAGGTAGTCACTAGCCTGCCTATATGTCGTACAGCCATCAGACTGCAGGAGGAGACTAGCCGCCTTCAGCATACAGCTATCCAGCAATGCAATATAATGCAGGTAAGCTACTGAGATGACTGTTTGGAAACAGCATGGGTACAGGGATATCCTGTCTTGTCTGCTACTGTATTCATGTAAAGCTTTCTTTTGTGTTCCAGTGTCATGTCTTCCAGTATATACAGAAAATGTGTTGAGTATGTTTATGACAAATGTTATTGCAAAGCTGAGTAATCTCAGCAGTTAGTTGTGTTTGAGTTTATGTGGAGGAAGGTGTCACTCACACTGAGGAAACATGGTGGCTGTGCATTATACTGCACCTCACAACCACTGCCTTGCTACCCATTCCAATGCTTACCCATTTTAAATTCAGTGAATGGGGCAAGACCACGTTGCCACCAAAATGCTGCAGCTATGTAAAAACACATTCCACAGCAGTGCAAGGTTTTGGGGTGAACATTAAAAAAACACCATATGATCTTTTTAGCATCCTTGCAGATGGTGCACCATGTGCAGTGCTCTATAATGGACTGCCCCACACATGTCCTGAACGAGTCCTAAATTGTATCGTTCCATGTTTTTTACTTTGCACATTTGACTGCTTAAATGGTTCACATTTTTCTTTGCAACAAATGGGAATGTATAGTTTTGTGTTTTGGATCTGTAGGAGGCAGTAGTCCAGTATGAGCAGTATGAACAGGAAATGAAGCATTTGCAACATCTGATTGAGGGAGCCCATCGGGAGTTACAAGATGCTAAAGTAACCACCAGTAACATCCAAGAGCTGCAGATTCAGATTAAGCGTCATGAGGTAATCAGTACAACTTTTGTGCTACTTTTCTGAAAATTATGCATTTTATTATTTTTTCTAATATGGAAACATTTTTTGCTATGGCTGAATCCCAGACGCAAGGTCTCTTCGGCCAATTGTATTGTAATGCCATCCTGTGACCTTTGTTGTTGCACTGTTATGTTCTCCATTTATATTATTACCATGTGCTGAATTATTCACTCTCTCAAACTTTTTTTGGTTGGTAGAGGTGGATAGGGGATTATGGCCTTATAAAGTGAGTAGGGGATTGTGGGAAGAGTAAATGCTGTATGTAGCACTCAGCTGGGAGGAACTATTCAGGGAGATAAGACTCTGCCAAGCTGTTGTTGCATCACTGGCGACAAATGATCAACCTTTTAGCAGCAGATAGAAATGCTGGGGTAGTCAGGCGATGAGCTCTGTGGTCAAGAGAAAGACTGGGGTCCTCCCAGTTCCTCCCTGACCACATGATTGGGGAAATGATAGAATAAGGGGAGTACTATGGACACTTCACAGGCTTACTGTTCTCCTGGGCAAGCAGTTATCATTAACACAGGAAGTCAGTTTTGCAAACCCACCGACCAGAGCTCATATATTTATACACCCATAATCTGTCCTTTATATAATTTATTAACCTGCTGGGCACGTAAGGTCGTGGGAGGGTTTTTTCGCCCATTTTTTTTTAACCATGTAGCTAGCCTAGCGCTAGCTACATGATTGGCTGCTCCCTGCGGCATCCCCCCAGCGTCTCCGATCGCCGCCAGAGTGAAGTCCCATCCGGAAATCCCGTTCTGAATGGGATTTCCTTTAGGGCTTCCACCATGGCGACGAACGGAGTGACGTCATCGACGTCGTGATATCACAGGGACTCCCGATCCACCCCTCAGAGCTGCCTGGCACTGATTAGCCAGGCTGCACAGGGGTCCCAGGGGGGGGGCCTCTTTCACATCGGGTAGCGGCGGATCGGCGGCGATCGAATTAAACACGCAGCAAGCAAAGTGCTAGCTGCGTGTTTGAAAAAAAAATTATTCCATTCGGCCCAGAAGGGCCTGAGCGGTGACCCCCGGCGTCTCTGGACGAGCTCAGCTTGTCCAGAACGCTAGGGAGGTTAAATAACTCATCAGTTGGCTTCTGTTTTCTGAGGTAAGGGTACAATCCCTTCACATAGTGTTCCTGATGGCTACTCCACTAGCCAGTCACATGACTCTCCTCGGAGGTACAGCAGTCAGAAGATTTTCTTCCCAAAACAGTCTGCTGCTGGGTTCCTGGTTATAAACCCCTCTGATAGGCATATTCCATAGCTCAAACTTCCAGAGCCGCAGGCCACATACTCCTCAGAAAGTTTTTTTGTCCTCCGGGTGTGGGGGAAAAAATGCTGCCAGCTGCATTTTTTTGCAGACTGTATACGAATCACATTCAGATATGAATTCACATCAGCACAGCTCCCACGTCAGTTTTGGAAATGTACGTGGCTTGCCAGTGGAAACCTGCCTCTATAGAAAGCAAGTTGATTGGTAAATATAAAACGTGTGTTTTTGGTACGTTTTATATGCAGCTTTTCATTTTCATGCTTGAATTTCCATCTTCTGATTTTGATTGGTTAGGCATGGCAAAAGTGAAGAAACACACAAAAAAAGTACATAGGAAAGCTTTGTTTTTATATGATTCCGTTATTTTTTACCAGAATCACTAGCACACCAAAAATGCATCAGCCACAGCATTTGCCTGAACGCATCACAGTAGTGGAACTGGTGCACTGCAATTTACATTATCCCAGGGTAATCATTGTGATTGGAAAATGCTTTTTAAAATTGGCTCAAAGTACATGAAGTGAAAAAGGGACCTTTTTTGACCAGATGTAGTGTGATTGAAAAAACCCTTTCAATTGCACTGAATGGCATTCGCCTAACACTAACCTCCTCCCTACCTACCCCTAACACTAACTTTGCCGCTACCTATGCCTAAAACTAACTTCGACCCCAAACACTATTCTCCCCGCTATTTACGGCAAACACTAACCTCACTCCTATCTACCTCTAACACTAACCTACCCCCTACCTACGCCTAACACTAACCTCACCGCTACCTACCCCTAACACTTGCCTCTCTGCTACCTAAGCCTAACACTAACCTCACCACTACCCACACCTAACACTGACTCACCTACCTGTGATACTTACCTCCTGCTACCTACACCTAAAACTAACCTCACCCCTACCTATACCTAATAATAAACCCTTTATCTATACTATACCTGAGCACCACACCGATACCACTCCATCACAGCAGATAATGGTAGCTGGCTATGTATAGCCTATACTGTTACTCAGCTATACGTATGTTGCAACCATTATGGAGATGGACTATTTATTAGCCAAATGACAGTACCCATTGGCAACCCCACCACATGATAAATGACAGTTAAACTCCAGTGTGATAACTCGAGTTTAGCTATATGACATCCAAACTCTGACGCCCAAACTGAGCATATGGCATGCCATTAATCTAAATGTACATTGTGACCTATGTCATTGCATAGTTTCTGATTGCAGCCAGTGCCCATTCTTCATGTCTTGGCTATAGCATCCGTACACTATTTATAGATGTTATCAGCACATCAAAAGGGATATGCTAATGAGTTTACAGACTCAATATAACCCTGTAGAAGCAGTGGGATAGCTTCAAGGCATGTTATTCAAGCAAAGATCAGTGATATTGCAACTTGATTCCTACCGGTATAAGTACAATGTAACACCTGATATTGTAGATACCGGAAATGGCATGCCCTGTATTTTAAAGAGGAACTTTGAACTTTAACCCAGAATTAAACTTCATCCCATTCGCTCGATACCCCCTTTCCTTGGTAAACCTTTACCCTTTCTATAATAGATCATCGGTGATCTGTATGGCTGATATCGTGGTGAAACCCCTCCTACAGTGTGGTGTCATGACCATGGTCATAACAGTTTCCTTTCTGTTGTTGCATTGTGGGAAATAATGGCTGTTTCCAGCTGCCAAACAACCAACATCTCCCTCTGTATTGGTTTACAGATTTGTGTATGATAGGGGACTGTATGGCCATTCATCTAATAATTGGCATGCATCTGTTCTAGAGTGGCTGTGGACCCTGCAATGTGTATGGTACTGCTGTGGCGGCAGACCCTGCCAGAGCAATTTATTCTATTAATCAATTATCAAATAAAATCCCAGTTGCTATACTGGGACACTGGGCTAGTACTTATTTTACAGTTCAACAGTGTATCAGCTTGTATTAACCAAGTAAAAGCTTTGGAAAGTGTTTGCTATCATCCAATCGATATCATTTTCCAGTTCTCAGATTAGTGAAAGATGATTGGTGAATAATAGTTTAGTGTTATGGTTCACTGGAATCGGCTCTCAAAGATTTTGTCTTGAAGTACCTCACCTTACCT
Source organism: Hyperolius riggenbachi (assembly GCF_040937935.1). Taxonomy (NCBI): domain Eukaryota; kingdom Metazoa; phylum Chordata; class Amphibia; order Anura; family Hyperoliidae; genus Hyperolius; species Hyperolius riggenbachi. The sequence continues at coordinate 370,069,085 of NC_090649.1, read as the reverse complement.
ATTTACCACCTCAGTATAAGGAGAGATAAGTCATGAGATAAATAGATAAGGAACAATAATTAAGGACTAACTTCAATTAAGGAGTTAAAGGGGCACTACAGCAAAAAACTGTAAAATTTAAAATATGTGCAAACATATACAAATAAAAAGTACATTTTTTCCAGAGTAAGTTGAGCCATAAATTACTTTTCTCCTATGTTGCTGTCCCTTACAGTAGGTAGTAGAAATCGGACAGAAGCGACAGGTTTTGGACTAGTCCATCTCCTTAAAGAGGATTCGCAGGGATATATTTATTTTCAAAAGCACTTAGTTAATGGCAGTTGCTCTGTCCAACTGCCAAAAAACTGTGTAGCGCAGGGAAGCTGGCCAGCATCATTGTTTAAATCCTTTTTAGGGAATATCTTTATAAAGAATAAAAGCCTTGCTGAGAATCCCCCCATGAAGAGATGGACTAGTCCAAAACCTGTCACTTCTGTCAGATTTCTACTGCCTACTGTAAGTGACAGCATTATAGGAGAAAAGTAATTTATGGCTCATTTTACTCTGGAAAAAATGTACAAATGTGAATTAATTTCATTTGAAGCTGCACCACACCTCTCACAACCTCAGATCAGCAAGTTCTATAAACTTGGTCACTCCCAGAGTGCACCTCAAAAAATCTGGAGATAGAGCCTTCTGTCATGCTGCCCCTACTCTTTGGAACTCCCTGCCACACCCAGTAAAGAAAGCACCATCCCTGGAGCTATTCAAATCCAGACTGAAAAGCCTCCTGTTTAGCCTGGCATTTCCAGACTTATACAATTCTTCCTCTGTACCACGATGGTCGGAGCCATGCTTATGCGCTTTGAGTCCCATGGGAGAAAAGCGCTTTACAAATGTTATTTGTTGTTGTTGTAATTTGTCTTAAATGGACCCTGAGCAGACCCTTTAAACACAAATCTGAACTTACCTCTTAATTTACCTAGGGTCTCCTCCAGCCCCCCATAGACCGTGTGGCCCCTCGGCGTCCTCTGGGTCCCCTCCATGGTCCCGCTGGCGGCCCCGTTATTCTGGCCACTTCTGGCAAAGTCGTGCACAACTGCCGTCCGTGCTCCCAACCTCGATCACGCACCCCTCCCCGTAAGCATCCACATGCACTGTTTAATCTTTCGACAACCGCGCATGCGCAGGATGCTTACGGCAATGGACACGTCATTGAGTCAGGTGCGCGGACAGGCCGCACATGCGCAGTTGTGCACAAATTCACCCGAAGTCGCTGGAATAACGGGGGCTGTCAGCGGGACTATGGAGGGGACCCAGAGGACGCTGAGAGACCTCACGGTCTATGGGGGGCTGGAGAAAGCCCCAGGTAAGTTCATATTTGCGTTTAAAGGGTCTGCTCAGGGTCCCTTTAAATACAAATAGGACTCAAAGTGCTTCAGGGCTGCAGCCACTTAGGGCAGTCTCCACGGGCGACAAGGTCATTAGGAAGCCTTGCTTGAGCCGGGATTCAAGGCTCAAATCCTGCATCAAAGGCAACAGCCTTATCAGGAGTAATAAATTATGATAAGATAGATCAGGAGAGATAAATCATGAGATGAACAGATAGGAAGAGATAATTCAAAGACTGTAAGCACTGTAAGCAAGTGTGTGTGTGTGTGTGTGTGTGTGTGTGTGTGTGTGTGTGTGTGTGTGTGTGTGTGTGTGTGTGTGTGTGTGTGTGTGTGTGTGTGTGTGTGTGTAGTGTGTGTGTGTGTGTGTGTAGTGTGTGTGTGTGTGTTGTGTGTAGAGTGTGTGCGTGTGTGTGCGTGTGTGTGTGTGTGTGTGTGTGTGTGTGTGTGTTGTGTGTAGTGTGTGTGAGTGTGAGTGTGTGTGTGTGTGTGCAGTGTGTGTGTGTGTGTGTGTTGTGTATAGTGTGTGTGTGTGTGTGTAGAGTGTGTGCGTGTGTGTGCAGTGTGTGTGTGTGTGTGTGTGTGTGTGTTGTGTATAGTGTGTGTGTGTGTGTGTGTGTGTGTGTGTGTGTGTGTGTGTGTGTGTGTGTGTGTGTGTGTGTGTGTGTGTGTGTGTGTGTGTGTGTGTGTGTGCAGGTGGTCCCTTACTTGCAATCAGGGTCTTTTCTGGGAGAATGTTTGTAACTTGAATTTGTTTATAAGTTAAGTCATGTGTTATACATGGTGAGATGTGGATAATTGATTTACTTCTGGGCAACTCTGGTGTTGGACATACTGTATGGTATCAACAATGTTTTTTGGTTGTTTTATGTGCTTTTAAAGTGTTTAAAACTATCTATAACAGTTTATACAATAGTGTAACATTTAACAACAAAAATATGTAAAAAACAAAACAGCATGGTATATTTTGTACATGAAGACAACTTTGTATCTCTGAAACCATGAAACTTAAGGCTTTGCAAGTGGGGGACTGTCTTTACACCTGTATGTGTGCCTGTGTTTGTGTATGCTTCATATTACTTAAATAAACTATACTTTTTGTATGACAGTGTTGAAATTGAGATCATACCGTATGATACTGTATACTGTAACATGTGTAATCCTTTTACTTTTGTTGCATCCTTTATTTGTGTGCGTCATTGTTGTAAGCTTGATTAAGAGCTGAGCATTGCATATTTTATGCTTTCAGTCAATACGTGACCTAATCACACAGCCGGAGACAGAAGCCATCTGGGTGTCAGCTTATAATGTCCACCGTTTGCCCAGGTTGCCCTTTGCAGAGTCTTTCTGATGGTTTTTGTTGCACAGCCATTTCCTTGCTTTGCTGCAGCTCTTGCTTCTGCTCTGTGGTTTCCCTGTATTGTGAGGCGCAGACTGGCTTAGTTCATTTTCACAGTCAACAACATCCTGCTTTTCAGCCGCTGCTGATAGATGATGCAGGGCTTGTGAGCTGTGATTTTATTGGCCAGAGGCAGCCAGCCTACTTGCCAGCCTGAAGCACAATGCAAACCTGATGCCTTTGTGTTATTTTACATGTTTCCAACACACTAAATAAAAATGTGTTCGCAGGAGCTGGCGAAGAAAATAAAGGGCTACCAGGAGCAGATAGCATCGCTGAATTCCAAGTGCAAGATGTTAACCATGAAAGCCAAGCATGCTACGATGCTGCTGACTGTGACAGAAGTGGAGGGACTGACAGAGGGAATGGAGGAACTGGATGCTGAACTCCTCCCTGCTCACCCTGCTCACCCATCAGTTGTTATGGTAAGGCCTGTGGCTGTGTCTGAGCTGCGTTACATGGAGGCAGGGAACAAAGCCATGAATGCAGCTCCTGCTGTCTGCTGCTTTTCTGCAACAGGAAACATACCAGATTTGCATTTGTTACTATAATGTTCATGTTGTCGCTGTGACACATATCATTTTCCGGTATTATACTCATGTTGCTGTGTGACATATTTTTTTCTGTTATTATTATTCTCATGTTGTCGCTGTGAGACATTTTATTTTTTATTAATTTTCTCCACGCAGACAAATATTCACAGTTGCATACTAGTTGCATTTTTATATCTAATCCATACATAGTAAAATAATTCTATTGGTTTTGCCTTGAAGTATGCTTTTCTATGCTCTGCGAACCTTTTTCTATAAAAGGGTAATCCGCACATAATGCCTCCTTTGTTACATGTGACACATCTTTTCAGCATGCTGCTTGTTTGCCACACAAACATGTGACCAAAGCCGGCCGGAACATCACTGAATTCATGGACTGTGACACAATCTATTTCCCTTAAAGGAAAACTCCTCTTTTGCTAAAATAATTATGTTGCTCTGTTATGCGTATCACTGCTTCACAGACATTACGTTTCCATTGCTATTTGCAGCTATTATTTTTTTTAAACTGACACAAATTTTGATTTTGCTAACTAGCAGTCATAGAAACGTTATGTTGTTTACACAGAATACTTCCTGTAGCCAGACCTACTGTTCTGCTCTTGTCATTGCTTCTTTGCTTTTCCCAGAAGTCTGTCCAGAGTCTGAGTTAAGATCTCAGGCATTTTTTAATGTTTTATTACAGTGTGCATGTCATTGTTTGTGACATATACTACTACAGGAGTACCATTTTCCTGATACATACTGGGATACAAAGAAATTACAGTAGAATATTTTTAAACTTGTCACTTCCTGTTAGGAACCCACTAGGAGGGTTAAATTAATATCTAAGAACTGACAGGTAAGTATTTGCAGTAAAATGTGGAAAAAGTCTGTCAATATATAGTGGGAATAAAAGGGGTTGACATTTTTCTCCACAAAACTAGAAATTCACTTCAAGGGACTGATTTACGAGGGTTCTTTTAGGACGGCTTGGATTTATTAAAAAATGTTCCCTCCACAGGTGCATGCTTGTGACTGTATGCACATGATCACTGGATGCACTATGATCACATAGTCCTTGTTATGATGAAATATAACCCAGGTGACAAATGACCTAGCATAACAGTACTCAGTCCTTAAAGCACACCCGAAGTGGGGGGGGGGGGGGGGGGGGGGGGTATTGAGGCTGACATTTATTCCCATTTAAACAATGCAAATTGCCTGGCTGTCCTGCTGATCATCCATCTCTAATACGCTTAAGGTGGCCACACACCGTACAATTATTTAAACATCTGTTCAATACAAGAATAGCAATCATTTTTTTCTGACTGATTGTAACAATTCAAAGATCTGACCAATATACCACACACCTATATTCAATTTTTCCCCAACCGTGAATAAAATAATTGAAACCTCAGAAAAAATTGATTGGAACTGTACATTAAGTAATTGACAATCCATCAAACACTATACAATTCTTGACAAAGTTGGTCTGAAATTTCCAACATGTTCAATCCCCAAAATTGAAGAAAAAAAAACGAACAGGAAATTTGATCGGATTTAGGCTGCTTTCACAGTGAGACGTTACAGGTGCACGTTAGTACAGCCTGTAACGCAGTCCACCGCACAGTAATGAAAAATCAATGGGCTGTTCACAGTGCCCACGTTGCGTTACATTGTAACGCAGGACGTCAGTTGAATGTGCTGCACGCTACGCCGCGTTAGACTGTGCGCACATGCTCAGTAGTGTTGGAGGAGGAGGTCTTCCCTCCTCCTCCTTGGCCAGGCACATGGCTAATTAATATTCACTGCACGGTGTGACGTGCAGGGTTTACTTCCTGGAGCGCCCCTCTGTGCGGCGATTGGCTGGCGGGACCAGGTGATGCCGCATGCGTCCAAGAGGACGCATCGCGGCATCACGGACGCCAGAGTAAGCTGCACAACGCGGCTCACTCTGACGTCCACATCTAAGAGCTCCAGGCGTTGCGTTAGGGGCACGTTATACGACCATAACGTCCCCTAAAACGCAACGTCTTGGTGTGTAAGTAGCCTTATTGTTTGAAAACAAAGAAAAGCTCTCAATTTTTCAGGACAACTGATCATAATTATTGAATTGGTGAAAAATTGGATCCTTTAATTGTATGATGTGTGGCCACCTTTAGACTCTGGCCTCAATTCACTAAGATCATGCTGGAGATAATAAGGCAAGAGAAAACTTACCTCCACACAGTGAGAGAGTTATCTTATCTCTTCATTCCTTAAGTTACCTCCTCTGTAGTTAATTTACCTCCTCTGTAGTTATTTTACCTCCTCTGTAGTTATTTTCACATGCAGTTAATAAACAGCCTGTCAATAACTGTGGAGTTATTTTAAGGATTGAAGAGTTAACTTAAAGACAGAAGAGTTAACTTTAGGTTTGCCTGAGGTAAAATGTTTCCTGAATACTACGGCCTCAATTCACTAAGATCATGCTAGAGATAATAAGGCAAGAGAAAACTTACCTCCACACGTGAGAGAGTTATCTTACCTCTTCATTCCTTAAGTTTCCTCTCCTGTAGTTAATTTACCTCCTCTGTAGTTAAGTTACCTCCTCTGTAGTTAATTTACCTCCTCTGTAGTTATTTTCACACGCAGTTAACAGCCTGTCTTTAACTCTGGAGTTATTTTAAGGATTGGAGAGTTAATTTAAAGACAGAAGAGTTAACTTTAGGCTTGCCTGAGGTAAAATGTTTCCTGAATACTACATGCCTTATCACCATGGTAACAACTCTAGAAGAGTTATTAAAGACAGGAGATAAGCTTAGTGAATTGAGGCCTTAGACCCTAAACAAGCAGGTAAGTTAGGTGCTCTAACTAAAGTCTGACTAGATTAACCACATGTTTGATTCAGGTGTGTGGTTTAGACGCTACAGATCAGCTGATTTGCCAGGCAACTGGTATTGCTTAAAAATGAAATAAATATGGCAGCCATTATCTGTTTCTCACTTCAGAACAGTACACCTAAGCATTCAGATTTAGGTATGGTCAATGAGATGGTAATGATTCAGAGTTTATGCAAATTATATGAAAATGTATGCATCATAAAAAAGACCAATCAAAACTACTGTTGCATTTAACTGGTGCCTTTTTAAGCTGCATACATCTGCAGGAAAAACAGCAAAATATTTACATAATATTATTTGCATCTTATTGAACTGTAAAAAGGAGTAAAGAGGCGTCCAAGGTGAACAAAATACATTAAGAGCAACTAAAATATATATAAATGAGGTGGCTTATCTCAATGATGACACACCCATATAGGAATGGATATTTATTGGTAAAAAAAAAAGCACAGGCAATGCGTTTCGTGGGAACTCGCCCACTTCCTCAGGTCAAATAAAGTGCCACTAAATGCCGGTAGCCGGATTTAAAGCGCCTGGATCACACTGCATCTCTCACTGCATCACTGCAGGAGGAAAAGGGAAAACATTTATAAAATGATTAATGCATGTGATTGCAACTTCCTTGCACATTTGTTTGCATGTTACACAATACTACTAGCGTGTACAAACTCTTCAGTGGACTGACTGCTGAAAGGACCTGTGTCCCTAAAATCTTAATTTTTTTCTTCCAGAGTAAAATGAGCCATAAATTACTTTTTTCCTATGTTGCAGTCATTTACAGTAAGTAGTTGAAATCTGACAGAACCGACAGGTTTTGGATTAGCCCATCTCCTCGTGGGGGGTTCACAGGGATTTCTTAATTTTCAAAATGCACTTGGACAGTTGCTCTGTCCAACTGCCAAAAAGTGTACGGTGAGCAGGGGCCAGCATCTTTGTATAAATCTTTCTCAGGGAGTGTCTTTATAAAGGATAAAGGTCATGCCGAGAATCCCCCATGAAGAGATGGACTAGCCCAAAACCTGTCAAAAATGTCATATTTCTACTTAATGCAAGCAACATAGGAGAGAAGTAATTTATGGCTCATTTTACTCAGGAAGAAATGTACTTCTTATTTGTATGTGTTTTAAATTTTAAGATTTTCGTGACAGTTCCTCTTGAAGTCCAGTGGGCCAAGCGTCTGGAAAGAACAGTATGGTAGTTGATTATTTACATTATATTTCTGAAGCCTAGAGCAAAAGGACTCTTCTGAAGATATTATCAGACTTCTGGAAAATCCACTAAGTCCATGACAAGAGCAGGAAGAGAGATATTTGGGATATCTGGTCCCACCCAGAGTACTGATGCCATTTCTGTAAACTGATAAAACTTGAACTATGCAGCAGTAATAGGAAATCCTTGTAGTCTGTAGTGTGAAATAAAAAATCGTGTTTTTTTTTTTTTTTTTATAACGTTGAACCTTAAAAAAGTTTGCACATCATTTTTTCAGTGTAAATCTTTATCAAATCTTTGTTTTGCTTTTTTAACATAGAGTTTTCCTTTAAGCGTGTAGATGTGGATTTTCATTGATTGATACCTAGATATTGACTTGTTTGTCTTTTGGTGTGTGTTGACTTTGTGTGCACTTGTCTCTTACTCTTCTCTCCAATCTACTTTTTGCTCTCTGGGGTTCTTCTGATGCTCTCCTGTGGCAGATGACTGCTGGTCGCTGTCACACTCTTCTGTCACCTGTCACTGAGGAATCAGGGGAGGAGGGTACCAACAGTGAGATTTCCTCTCCACCGGCCTGTCGTTCTCCTTCACCTGTGGCTAATACAGATGCGTCTGTTAATCAGGTATCACTATGCTGTATTTCCCCCTATTACTAGTGAAGGCAGCACTTAGTTCTCTGTGTGTTTTATTCTACAATGTACTCTTATCATGAGCATGGAAAGAGGTGTATGTTACGGATAGCTGGGTCAATGTACGATCAGAAGTTCCTTTACTGGTATCCAGCAAAGAGGTAACAGAGAATATCTGCCATTGGTCCAAAGCCCAAACCTGTTGTCTCAAAATTTGCTGTAGCCTTTATGGTGCCTATCATTATCCATGAAAATGGATCAGAGAGCATTTAAATGACACAAGGTTATTGTAGGCTTTTCACTTCCTCTGCCCTTCCTTCATGACAGTTTTTATTATAAACATAAATACTTTTGTAAAATACATTAGCCACCAAGTAACTATACAAATATAATAAAAGTTTTTTCTTTGCCTTAAGATACTGTGGGGATGGGTTAGACCTTTGCTCAGTTTTGTCATTGATCGTGTCTCCATTGAAGAGATATAGCCTCCCTTATATGTCCCTGTGACTATGGGCCTTATTCTGTTTCCTTTTTCTTCCATGTTTTTTCCTTGGAGATCATTTTTCATCTTCTCTTTAAAATATCTTTTCAACAATTGAAAAAGTACCAAAAAGAGACAAGGAACTGTCAAAAAGATGTATTTTCTTGCTTGCTGGTGGCTTAAAAGGCATTTTATTCATAAGGTGTGAAAATATCACCTAGATGAAGACTTAGGAGAAAAAGTAAATTGAATAGGGGCCTATGAGAGGACGCTTGGCAGATCATCTGATTTCGGACGCGGACAAAAATAAAAACCTGACAAATTCTCTCACCAAAGGGTGATTGCTGTCTATGTTTATATTGGATATCATTTATTTCCTGTTATCTTTGTTTCTGTCTCTGGGACAGGAAGGGGCAGAATTCTCAGCACCCAGAACCCGATTGCCAATAATAATCTCTTCCCTCCACTAACCAAAACTAAAATAGAAACTCAATAGCATTCCACTTTCACTCTACCCATTTCCCTGCACACTGGTAACTTCCACAGCCAGTAAAGGTGTTAGGGCCTTTTTCCACTGCACAGCTGAATCGCAAAATCGCAAATCGCTACGGTTGCTACTTTACCATAGAAATCATGAGAAGTATTTTCCACTATAGTGATTCGATTTGAGTGCAATTCCACTAGCAATCGCAATCACAAACGCCAGCGATTGCGATTTTTCATTAATTTTGTTCTTGCAATTGCGATTTTTCATTTGCATTGCATTATCCCTCTTAAAATCGCTCTAGAAAGCGATTGCGTTTTGCGATTTACAAATCGAATCACTATAGTGGAAAATACTTCTCATGATTTCTATGATAAAGTAACAACCCTAGCGATTTGCAATTTTGCGATTCAGCAGAGGAAAAAGGCCCTTATGAAAAATTGCAATTGCTGGCGTGTGTGATTGCGGTTGCTAGTGGAAACGGGCCCTTACTTTGTTCATATTCAGATGTCTGTAGATTGCAGTACGGTCAAAGCAGCAGAAAGCTGGCATTGGAGGACTGGGAGCAGCATATGTAATACATTGGTGTTCTTTCTAAATATGAAATTTGCTTTCCACAATTGGCTATGTGAGATGATATGCAGAGGTTCTATTTAACTGCACTCAGGCAAGCTCTGCCTTCATTCTGTAGCCATCAAATCTCTTTCTTCAATGCCCATTATAAGCCTACTGCCTCCCCTCCCGCAAACACATGGGCTCTGATGCCATAAAGCAATACAATGTTGCTCTTCAACTACCTAATCAGGTTCTGCACACCTCTAAATACATTGAAAAATTAGCCCCCTTTCCTGATGTCCACCACCTAAATGTAAAAAATAAATAAAGTTTGTTCCCTAAAATAAACTTTTCATGTAATCACTGCTATTGGCCAATCATGGTCACATGATTGTAGACCACATTTATTGCCTCTTCTCTAATGATTCTCTCGGTGCAGAGAATGTGCACTGCATGAGGAATGTGCTGCTAAGATGTGAATATACTGGAAGGTGGCAGAGGGAGTTAATCTGATAGGGTGCTTCAAGAGAAACCAGGCCAATTTAAACATTATCTCAGTCACTATAGCGTAATTTTGTGTTTTCTGGAACTACAGTCTTGAACAGATAAAGTGCCACATCATATTCATATACAAAAAAATGAAGGGTGCACATTCCGTTTCTCGTGTAAAGTTACTCCTGAAATTGTGCCCAAAAGCTTCTTAGTGGCAAGACCACCATTACTAGGATGAACCTACACTGTATAACATATATAAGGCTCCATACAATGCAGTGTACAAATTCATAATTATAAGGAGGCTACAGGAAACCTTTTCCCAGCTTTTAGAATAATGATGAGTTTTCGTTTATAGACAACATGTTACCTATTGAATATTCCTGGTACAGAAACCTGAGTGCTGCACTTCACTAGGAAACACACGTTTGTCTTGTTATATTTGTTGTTTTATCTCTGTGTTCTGTGTTAGTAAAATGTGCATAAAGGATCCAAAGTATCCAAAGACTTTTTGATGCTGGAATTAATCCTGTAACAAATTGTAACAATCTCTGATAGCAGCACACACTGATATTTTGTTGCTAATTTCTTGACCATTGGAAGATGTATGAAGTGAATTGTGAGTTGTGAGTTGAAGCATTCTTCTAGCCAGGTCACTTTTTATAGCTTCCGGAAGGGGAGTATATGCACACAAAGAGTACGTTTAGAATTTGTATACTGCTGGTACGGGGTTTTCTGGCGGTGAGAAAAAAAACACTAATAGTAAAGGACCACTTTATTCCACCTTTGTTATAAATAACTAACTTACATATATTAGTACTACAATTCATTTTGTCTTTACTTTTATTAAAATTATTTTAAAATTTTAATTGCTATCCAGCCAGCTAAGGATGCCATAAGGCATCTCAAATTCCAGTGGATCATAGCTATATATGTGTGTGTGTGTGTATATACTTATATCTGTATATATATATATATATATATATATATATATATATATATATATATATATATATATATTTGATTATATTAGTATAGTTTAACAAAGGTAAAATTATTATAGTTTAACAAAGGTGAGGCAATATATTTATTGTAGTCTTTCTCGCAATAATTACCAAATATTCTCAAATATAAACTGAGAAAATGTAACTCCTTATGCAATTGAACATGCATATGATATTTTATTTCAATGGTTCCTGTGGTTGTAACAGCCCCAGACTCATCTAAAAGACAAAAGGAGGCCCAATAGTGCAAAATCATGTAAGATTCGGAAAAGCAAATTGCTAAGTATGTATATATTCACAATTGTGGGTTGCAAATCCTTGCAACCATCATCAGAGCAGGCGGGTAATAAACTGTCCCTTGGCCTTCCAGGTCTGTAACAGGAACTGGAGGTTCACAATCCAAATGTTCTTTAGGACATACTTAAAAACTATCACCTCTAAAGAGACAAGACATTAAACAAGGGGGGAGGCGCCCAATCCGTAAAAGCTAGGTTAATAAAGCTGTTGATCTTATAAACAGAGAGGTAATCTTACTTCCCTTGAGGAATTAGGACAAGTCTGTTGAAAAAGGGTCTTTTATTTGAGCACATAAAATGTACAAAGCGTTTCTTGGGTGCTTGCCCTTTTCCCCAAGTCGGTGAAAAAACAGGTGCCTTAAAGAGGAGCTCCAGTGAAAATAATGTAACAAAAAATGCTTCATTTTTACAATAATTATGTATAAATGATTTAGTCAGTGTTTGCCCATTGTAAAATCTTTCCTCCCTCTGATTTACATTCTGACATTTATCACACGGTGACATTTTTACTGCTGGCATGTGATGTCAGTGGAAGGAGATGTTTCTTGCTTTCTTGGCAGTTGGAAACAGCTGTAAACAGCTGTTATTTCCCACAATGCAAAAGGCTCGCACAGTGTGATGTCAGAACCTTGGTCCTGACATCACACTGTGGGAGGGTTTTCACCACCATATCAGCCGTATAGAACCCCCTGATTATCTGCTTGTGAAAAGGAAAATATTTCTCATGGGAAAGGGAGTATCAGCTACTGATTGGAGTTCAATTCTTGGTCGCAGTTTCTCTTTAACTGATATGGCTGTGTAGTGAGCATAAGCGCCTCTATGCCTGTATGACCACATAGAGGCGATTATGCTCGCTACACAGAGTAATGGAGTAGAGTAATGGAGTATTTTCTGGTGTTTCGGCACTCAATCAGCAGGTGAGAGTGCAGTGATACAGGGTTGATTGGACAAGGCATTTGGCTGGCATTTCCATACAAGTATGCTAACCTGACACCTCTACAAAATCCCAGAGTGGACTGGTCTAGTGGCAGACTGCGGTTGTTCACTGGGTGCAGCAGGCTTCATTCATAGTGCCAATGGCTGGCTGACTGGTTAGATCGGCCTGCAGTGGAATTTCTTGATTATCAGATACAGTCGACTCACAGGGACTGATACTCTAAGGGTGGCCACTAACAGTCCAATTTCTAGTGGTAAATCGTTTGAGCGATCAGAAATTCTGATCAGATTGGTTGTAAATAATCTCCAATGATGGGCACAATCGATTACAAATGGTTATAAAAATAGTCGTCCGAATGGATTTTGTTCAAACCAACATTTGGATATTCTTATTGGTTGTGATAGATAAGAAGCAAAGATTGGTTCGTTTATGGTGTAGTGAACAATTTTTCTCCTGATCAGAATTATCTGATTGCTCGAACAATGTTTCGCTAGAAATTGGATCAATAGTGGCCACCTTTAGATTTTCCTAAGATATAGAGCAGTACAGAACCAAAGTCACTCAACTAATCTGAAATTGATTTTTTAAAACGTTGATGACAGCAGTTTGTAACTCTGGTGCGGGTTTTATCAGAACATATGGTTGTTGAAAGGTTAGTGATTTTGTGTCTGCACTTTTTCATTCCAAGTTCTTATATCTGGTGCACTGTTGATGGACAACCCCCACTATGTTATGATACAGTGTGATGTGAAAGTTTGGACAACCTTGTTAATCGTCATGATTTTCCTGTATAAATTGTTGGTTGTTATGATAAATATGTCAGTTAAATATATCATATAGGAGACACACACAGTGATATTTGGGAAGTGAAATTAAGTTTATTGGATTTGCAGAAAGTGTGCAATAATTGTTTAAACAAAATTAGGCAGGTGCATACATTTGGATACCACAAAAAAGAAATGAAATCAATATTTAGTAGATCCTGCTTTTTCTGAAATGACAGCCTCTAAACTTTTCCTGTAGGTTCCAGTGAGAGTCTGGATTCTGGTTGAAAGTATTTTGGACCATTTCTCTTTACAAAACATCTCTAGTTTATTTATTATTTAAGTGTTTATATAGTTTATGGTTTATTCAGGTTTGATGGTTTCCGAGCATGGACAGCTCTCTTTAACTCACACCACAGATTTTCAATTATATTCAGGTCTGGGGACTGAGATGGCCATTCCAGAACATTGTACTTGTTCCTCTGCATAAATGCCTTTGAGCAGTGTTTTGGGTCGTTGTCTTGTTGAAAAATCCAGCCCTGGAGCAGCTTCAGCTTTGTCACTGATTCCTGGACATTGGTCTCCAGAATCTGCTGATACTGAGTGGAATCCATGCGTCCCTCAACTTTGGCAAGATTCCCAGTCCCTGCACTGGCCACACAGCCCCACGGCATGATGGAACCACCACCATATTTTACTGTAGGTAGCAGGTGTTTTTTCTTGGAATGCTGTGTCGTTTTTCATCCATACATAACGCCCCTTGTTATGCCCACATAACTCAATTTTAGTTTTATCAGTCCACAGCACCTCATTCCAAAATGAAGCTGGCTTGTCCAAATGTGCTTTAGCATACCTCAAGCAGCTCTGTTTGTGCTGTGGGCGAACAAAAAGCTTCCTCTGCATCACTCTCGCATACAGCATCTCCTTGTGTAAAGCGCGCCGAATGGTTGAGCGATGCACAGTGACTCCATCTGCAGCAAGATGATGCTGTAGGTCTTTGGTGCTTGTCTGTGGGTTGACTCTAACTGTCGCTTCTGTTTATCCGAGATTTTTCTTGGTCTGCTTCTTCGAGCCTTAACTTGAACTGAGCCTGTGGTCTTCCATTCCTTAGTATGTTCCTAACTGTGGAAACAGACAGCTAAAATCTCTGAGACAGCTTTCTGTATCTTTCCCCTAAACCATAATCGTGAACAATCTTTGTCTTCAGGTCATTTGAGAGTTGTTTTGAGATCCCCATGTTGCTACTCTTCAGAGAAAATGAAAAGAGGAGGGAAACTTACAATTGACGCCCCTTAAAGAGACTCTGAAGTCTCATAAAAAATCTTCTTTTTATTTCAAAAATGTCTTTAAGGTTTTGGAATCAATAAAATGACAACAGTGCCCAAATTTATGCACCTGCCTTATTATATTTAAACAATTATTGTGCACTTTCTGTAAATCCAATAAACTTCATTTCACTTCTAAAATATCACTGTGTGTGTCTCCTAAATGATATATTTAACTGACATCTTTTATCGTAACAACCAACAATTTATACAAGAAAATCATGACGATTAACAAAGTTGCCCAAACTTTTGCATCCCACTGTAGTTCCACACTTTTTACCATATAATGTTAGTCAACAGATTTGCTGGATAACTTACCATATGTTCTGCTGTGTTTTTTTTTTTTAAAGCACAAGAAAACCTAAGTAAATCATGTTTTTAGTGATTGTGTGTAAAGTCGCAGTAAATTACACTGACCTGCTTTACCAAAAACAGTACTGAAGTTCAGATAAGAATTTGCATTTCCTGTTCCAAGTGGTAAAGGGAAACTTCTCTGCCCAGGATGAGTTTGTGGTTATGAGCTAAAATACTAATTACAACTATATGTAATTCAATAGCTTGAATGTTCTACATTTGTGTAAGGTTCCTTATAAACACATATAGGACCACTATTGCAAACATTTTTAAAAATTAAATTACGTGTATAAGATGCACATTTGTGCCAGTGTAAAATGCACTATAAATTACGTTTTCCTATGTCTCTGTCAGTTACAGTAGGTAGTCAAAGTAGGACAATTCTGACAGGTTGTGGACTAGTCTATCTTCTCCTGGGGGATTTACAGGGTTTTCTTTATTTTCAAAAGCACTTACTGAATGGCATTTGTTCAGTCCAACTGCCAAAACAGTGTTCTACATGTAGGGAGGCTGACTGGTACCTTCGTATAAGTCTATTCTATGGAGTGCTTTGGTAAAGAACAAAGGAAATGCTGGGAATGCCCCATGAGGAGATGGACAAATCTGTCAGAGTCATACTACCTACTATAAGTGACAATGTCAAAGGAAAAAAAGTAATGTATAGTGCATTTTACTCTGGACCAATTTTATATTTTAAATACAGTGGCTTGCAAAAGTATTCGTCCCCCTTGAAGTTTTCCACATTTTGTCACATTACTGCCACAAACATGAATCAATTTTATTGGAATTCCACGTGAAATACCAATACAAAGTGGTGTACATGTGAGAAGTGGAACGAAAATCATACATGATTCCAAACATTTTTTACAAATCAATAACTGCAAAGTGGGGTGTGCGTAATTATTCAGCCCCCTTTAGTCTGAGCGCAGTCAGTTGCCCATAGACATTGCCTGATGAGCGCTAATGACTAAATAGAGTGCACCTGTGGGTAATCTAATGTAGGTACAAATACAGCTGCTCTGTGACGGCCTAAGAAGTTGTCTAAGAGAATATTGGGAGCAACTACACCATGAAGTCCAAAGAACACACCAGACAGGTCAGGGATAAAGTTATTGAGACATTTCAAGCAGGCTTATGCTACAATAAGATTTCCAAAGCCTTGAACATCCCACGGAGCACTGTTCAAGCGATCATTCAGAAATGGAAGGAGTATGGCACAACTGTAAATCTACCAAGACAAGGCCGTCCACCTAAACTCACAGGCCGAACTAGGAGAGTGCTGATTAGAAATGCAGTCAAGAGGCCCATGGTGACTCTGGACGAGCTGCAGAGATCTACAGCTCAGGTGGGGGAATCTGTCCATAGGACAACTATTAGTCATGCACTGCACAAAGTTGGTCTTTATGGAAGAGTGGCAAGAAGAAAGCCATTGTTAACAGAAAAGCATAAGAAGTCCCATGTGCAGTTTGCCACAAGCCATGTGGGGGACACAGCAAACATGTGGAAGAAGGTGCTCTGGTCAGATGAGACCAAAATGGAACTTTTTAGCCAAAATGCAAAACGCTATGTGTGGCGGAAAACTAACACTGCACTTCACTCTGAACACACCATCCCCACTGTCAAATATGGTGGTGGCAGCATTATGCTCTGGGGGGTGCATCTCTTCAGCAGGGACAGGGAAGCTGGTCAGAGTTGATGGGAAGATGGATGGAGCCAAATACAGGGCAATCTTGGAAAACCTCTTGTAGTCTGCAAAAGACTTAAGACTGGGGTGGAGGTTCACCTTCCAGCAGGACAACTACCCTAAAAATAAAGCCAGGGCAGCAATGGAATGGTTTAAACCAAAACATATCATATCAATGTGTTAGAATGGCCCAGTCAAAGTCCAGATCTAAATCCAATCGAGAATCTGTGGCAAGATCTGAAAACTGCTGTTCACAAACGCTGTCTATCTAGTCTGACAGAGCTGGAGCTGTTTTGCAAAGAAGAATGGGCAAGGATTTCAGTCTCTAGATGTAAAAAAGCTGGTAGAGACATACCCTTAAAGACTTACAGCTGTAATTGCAGAAAAAGGTGGCTCTACAAAGTATTGACTCAGGGGGCCGAATAATTATGCACACCCCACTTTGCAGTTATTTATTTGTAAAAAATGTTTGGAATCATGTATGATTTTCGTTCCACTTCTCCAGTGTACACCACTTTGTATTGGTCTTTCACGTGGAATTCCAATCAAATTGATTCATGTTTGTGGCAGTAATATGACAAAATGTGGAAAACTTCAAGGGGGCCGAATACTTTTGCAAGCCACTGTATGTATTTTTCAATTTTTCATGATAATAATACTTTAATTATGCTTGCAATAGCTCAAGTGCCTCTACCATTATGCCTACTACAGTAATTTATATGTGTACTCGCATGTTTTGTTTAATTGACAATTATCTGCATTAGATACCTTTGAAATATCTGATATTTAAATGTATTGCGATTTAAATTTGTGAGGAATATAATGATTTTGTTGGGAATGCCTCAAGCTACTCGTTTAGTATCATAATGCACAGGCACAAATTGAATGCATATAAAGCATTCAGATATACAGTAAGTGTTTATGTGCTTATCGCTTTTTGTAGTAGAATTGTAGCTAATAACACATATTGCGCTTGCAGGAACTAGCATGCATGCCTGTGCTACCTGTTGAAAGTGCTATGTTATCCTTCATGCTCTTAGGACATTGCTTATTACCAGGCCTTATCTGCTGAACAGTTGCAGACAGATGCTGCCAAGATCCTAACCAGCACAGCTTCTACTCAGGAAATGTACGAGTCGGGCATAGAGACGGCTGCCAATGCCAAGCTAGATGATCTACAGCGTTCCTGGGAAACTTTGAAGAATGTGGTATGTTTTATTCTGCATATCAGATTATGACAGCATTTAATTTACAACATCTCACATTTTCTCAAGACAGTTGGGGTATGCATCAATATGTTCTGATTGCCAAATAGTTTTCTTAACAAAGTATAGCGCATTTGACCCTAATGGCCCGTACTCACGGGCTGCAGAAGTGGCCTGTCGCCAGCACACGTGAGCGTGTCTGCGACAGGCCGGCGACAGCTCCTCGCCAGGTCCCTCCGCGTACACACGCGGAAGAGGGACCAGCGGCGAGACGGAAGCTGTCGCCGACGTTCCTCCTCCCCCCGCCGGAAGCTCCATTTACCACAATGGAGGTTGCTGTTGCTAGTCCGCGTACTCACGCGGACTAGCGACAGTTGCGGGGGAGGTGCGGCGGCGACTGTCGCCATGCGATTGAAACTTTCAATCGCATGGCGACATGAGCGACGGGCGACAGTTCGGGGTGCGCGCGCGACGGCCCATACTCACGGGCGACCTGTCGCCGCAACACGCGCGCGCCGCGTGTTGAGGCGACAAAAGTCCCTCGTGAGTATGGGCCATAACATAGGGCCTGGAATGTCAGAAGATTTTCAAATGTCAATACAGTAAAAATAAAAGAACACAATAAAACTGCTGAGCCCATTAGTATAACTGTTGACCAACTGCTTTCACTTGAAATAACAACAAATGGGACAATAGGAAATCATTCACTAAAGTGAATCTGTCAATTACATCTTGAGCCCACCAATGCAGTTGTGTCCGCTTCTGTCCGCTTTTCAGCATCTGTAACATTGATGTGTAATTGAAAAGTGGACACAAATGCATCAGTGGTCTCAGTTTTTCAATGAAAATATACATGAATCAGTAATTGTCAGCATTGTCAAGCCACATTATGATGTATAAAGAGACACGGCTACAAGCCAGGAACCCTGAAGCAAGCATTTAATTGGGCCATTGGAAATAGGCATACTTGGACATTTACATCCTATAGGTACTTATTAATAGTTTTTTTTTAATTCATAGTGCCCCTTTAAGCATAGGCAGCATTGAATGTGACTGCTCACTTATACCTGCAGTGCATCTGTGTATTCATATGCGATATATTCTATCTACTTAAAATACAGTATCATAATAAAAAATTGTTTTAACAATTTATTTTTCCTTCATAATTGGCTCATGTTGACTTAATCTATGCTGTTGTCCTTATTAAAGTATATGTATCCTTGTCATTATATGTTCAATTACTAGATCAGTGAAAAGCAGCGAACGTTATATGAGGCTCTTGAACGACAGCAAAGATATCAAGATTCTCTTCAGTCTATCTCAACAAAAATGGAAGCCATTGAAGTGAAACTGAATGAGAGTCTGGAGCCCAGCAAGACCCCTGAAACTCAAATGGCGGAACACCAGGTGAACTGGACCTTTATATAATGTGTTTGCTTAAAGAAAATGTCAGGCAAAATTATCATATTCAAGCTCTACTTACCCGGGGCTTCCTCCAGCCTCTTGCAGCCAACATATCCCACACCGCAGCTCCGCTCAACCGCCAGCCCGGGGTCATCGCCGGTGCAGAGGCTGACCTCGTGGACATCCTCTACTGCACCTGCACGAGTACCGCTGTAAATTAAGAGAGCGGAGCTGCGGCGTGGGATATGTTGGCTGCAAGAGGCTGTGTAAGGGTAAGTAGAGCTTGAATATGATAATTTTTCCTGACATTTCCTTTAATGGCTACAATTTATAATACTTCAGAAACTGAACATTGTGTTTACTTTTATGTTATATAGATTTAGTTTTCCATATATGAAACCAACTTTAATAAAGTATGCCACATTTTTATTAGAGAGTGATGACAAGAGATTCCAGAAGTTTTCTGACACTCTGGAAAATCTACAGACCTCGTTGTAGCCTCTTTCAGTTTCTCATGGGAAAAGAAAACTGTAGACAATTTATAGGGATTGAACCTTTCACCTCTCACTCTGGTCTTCTTGACCATTTTGTTAAGAAAATGACATTGGGTCTTGTTGACAACTCTACAGCAAAGATGATCAAATCTCTCTCTGATCTTGTTAAAGCTAATGGGAACCAGAAATAAAAAAAAATAGATGCATACCTAAGGAGAGAGAAGATTCTGGGTCTTATAGAGCCTTCCCGCACCTCTCACGGTCCACTCATTCCAGTGGTGGCTCCCCCGTTATAGCAGTGTTCGACCATTGGTCAAATACTGATCTCTGTCACCGTTGGAAGCTTCTGAAGCCTTCGGATGCCCGATTGCTCCCAAAGAAGGGCCACTCCGTACTGCACATGCATGAGCATGCTTTCTCATGTGCTTACGCATGCGTAGTACAGAGCCGCCGTCTTCGGGCACACTTAGGTTCCCATTTCAACTCCCATTCTCTTTTCAATACTTATCTATTAGTTTTTTGTGCTGCTTTATCATTTTCTAGCGTCTCTTCCATTTCAGATAGACAGAACAAAAATGACTTTGTTTAGTTATAGTTAAGGCAGTATTAATAGAATAGAAGAGGAACTGTACCAAATTTAAATTTATATATGTTTTGTTTCCTTTTCTTTTCTTTTAGGCTCTTATGGATGAAATTTTAATGTTGCAGGATGAGATCAGTAAATTGCAGGCTTCCTTTGCGGACGAACTAGTATCTGAATCTTTGGATTCAGAAGCTGCTGATCAGCTAGCTCTGCAATCTACACTGACTGTCTTGGCAGAGAGAATGGCCACCATCAGAATGAAGGCCTCGGGGAAACGCCAGCTCTTAGAGGTGTGTGCAAGAATTAAGTTCCATTTGTTTTTTAAATACCTGTTCAATTCAAGAATACCAATCAATTTTTGTGATTGATTGTAACAATTCAAAAATCTGACCGATGTTCCACACACCTATGTTCAATTTTTCCCAATCATGAATAAAATAATTGAAAGCTCAGAAAATGTTAATTGGAACTGTACATCAAATAATTGACAATCCATCACACACCATACAATTCTTGATAAAGTTGGTCTGAAATTTCCAACATGTCCAATCTTAAAAAATCGAAAAAGAATAACAATCAATTTTTCTGATTGATTGTAACAATTCAAAAATCTGACCGATGTCCCACACACCTATGTTCAATTTTTCCCAATCATGAATAAAATAATTGAAAGCTCAGAAAATGTTAATTGGAACTGTACATC
The DNA here is from genome assembly GCF_040937935.1 of Hyperolius riggenbachi. NCBI lineage: Eukaryota > Metazoa > Chordata > Amphibia > Anura > Hyperoliidae > Hyperolius > Hyperolius riggenbachi. The sequence continues at coordinate 370,048,298 of NC_090649.1, read as the reverse complement.
AAGGTATTGACAATCCATCACACACCATACAATTCTTGATAAAGTTGGTCTGAAATTTCCAACATGTCCAATCTTAAAAAATCGAAAAAGCGGGAAATTCGATCGTATTTACCGATCGAAAACAAAGAAAAGCTCTCAATTTTTCAGGACAACTGATCACAATGATCAAATTGGTGAAAAATTGGATTTTTTAATTGTACGGTGTGTGGCCACCTTTAATGTATAGAGGCTATGTAGAAATGCAGCTTCTAGTAAGTTAAGGATAAGAGTAGATATGCAGTAAGAGCTGGTCCACACTAGGTCCGGAAACGTATCCGTGGCTGCGTTTTTTTAAACCTGATGAAAAACGGAGTCCCGGATACTAATGTTGAAAATAGCAGCCAGCCTCACCCAAGTAAAAAACGGATCCGTCTGCGTTTGCGGGGATCCGTTTTCAAAACCTGAACGGAAGGCCCGGATCTGCTGCATTTTCACGCAACGGATCAGGACCACGGATACACGCAGGGGGTAGTGAAAGCAATGAGAAAACGCATCTCCAGCTCCACAGGCAAAAAACGGATGTTAAAACGGATAGCCTGAGCTTTATGATTGGCCCAAAAAAATCCTCCCACTCCTTCCTAATGATGGAGACGTTTTCTATCAGGGAAAAACCTGAACGGAAACTGATGCAAAACTGATGCACTTTCATCAGTTTGCAGTACGGTGGGTACTTCCCCTTATCCGGACTGCAGTGTCCGTCCTGCAACTGTGTCTAGTGTGGACCAGCTCTAACATAGCCTCAGTCCCCTGCTAACTTTAACTGTGTTCAGGTTTGTTAGCAATGGACACAGAAAAAACCACCCTTGATGGTATCATCAGAGTTCACTGAACCACATGGAGCAGCACCTTCTTAAGGAAAAGGCTTTTTTTCCAGTGATGCAAAAAACAGCTAGTCAGGTTATGGTGCTTTCCTTTTGATACTTACTGTGCCATAAAAAGTTGGTAAATAGCGGTTTACCTTGTTTATGCTCGGTAGAGTTGCAGGAATCCAAAAGTCATCACATGGGGCGGCCATCCTGTCTTCAATCATATGCTGCAAGGATCTTGGTCAGTGGCAAACAGGGCTAGGTTACCTTGTAACTACCTATCTACTGATATGATAAAATAAATTGAGTAACTAAAAAAAACTTCCTCAGCATCTGCTAAACCCCACTCCACTCCTCTTATTTGTAAGTCATTAGACAGGGTTTCTTATAAACTGAAATAATGTGGTTAATTCTTGAGAGCCTTAAAAATGACGTGTTTCTTAGCATATTAAATTCAAAAACAATGCTCAAAATAAGTTCACATTAAGCAACACTGATATGATTTGCTGGAGTGCAGGGGTTAATTTGGAGTGATCATGCTGAAAACTACCGTATTGATCAGCCGAGGGGAAAATGAACACACTGTTTTTCACATTTAGACAACTGATTTTGATTTAACTATCAATTTGTCATATACTGTATATAGGGGTATATTCACAAAACACTGGTAAATGTAATAAGTGCCGGCAGTGCATGTAAAGTTTACCAACACTTACCCTTAATACATAACAAGCATTAGGCAAGTAGTGATAATCACATCTTCAGGTGGCCACTAATGATACAATTGGGTGAACAATGGATTACAAACGACTCTTCATATGAACGATCTTAAATGATTGTTTGAAACCACTAATGGACAACAATCTCCTAACCAATCAGATCAGATTAATGAAATTGATCCAAATTTTGGGTCAATCCCATCAATCTGATTGGAATGGTTAGGAGATTTTTGCCCATTAGTGGTCCCAAACGATCATTTACGATCGTTCAATTGAAGAATCATTCGTAATCGATCGTTCAGCAAATTGTATCATTAGTGGCCAGTTTTCACAGATCTTTTTCAACACACTGAACATTACTTTAAATAGGCACAATAGTGACATATAGCAGAATGCAGTAAATCATTCAGAATACCCATTTCTACATTACATTTCTTGGTTTCAACATCAGAAGCACTCCCTATATCTATATATTGCTGTATATTGGTAATTAACACTGCCCTGCCAGTGATGCTTTGCCTGGGCTATTTAGCTATGTGGAATTCTCCTCCCAGAGCATTCTGGGAGATAAGTTGTGTATTGTACTAGTGGCACCTGACACAAGTAAAGATGTCACCACCTGTGATACATTTTAAAATGTAAATCAGGGTGACTAAATAATTTATAAATGAATATTGTAAAAAAATAAGCAATTTTATTAATTGAGTTATTTTCACTACAGTTCATCTTTAAATAATTTAAAAATAGTTTCTACGCTTTATATATTCAGTTTTTACTTCATAAGTATTAGAACAGCGCGGTCTCTCAGTTCACACACACTGCGTATTGCCTCCCTGCCATCCTCATCACCCAATCTGTACACCCAGTCAGCTATTCTATTCAGTAGTTTGACCTTAATACTGCATAAGGGCAAGTGATCAAAGACTTTCTTTGAGTAACTGATTAATATTTCTTTTCTGAGGGCTAATTGGCAAGAGATCTGCTCTGGGATAATGCCAGACATCTCTTTGTTATAGGCAGTCTAAACACATCCATACACGTCTGACATGCGGGCATGTTTCAAATGCTCTCAGGCTGTTCTGTATGCCAACTAGTTCATATACTGGAGAACTAAGCATATTTATGTCAGTGAAGAGTGGAGCATAAATACAAAGCCAAGTGGGCAGAAGACACACTGAGTAGTAGTGCTTGTCTCAGTGGCTAAAATGTCTATCAGAATGGGTTTCCTAACCTTTCTGGTTATGTTATTAAGGGTGGACAGTGTTTTGTCATCATTCTAAAAATACGGTGAAGTATTCAAATTACAAAAAGGTTATTTGGAAAAAACAGAATCAAAGGAGAAGTCCACACACATACTTGTTCAGCAGGAACAGGGTACCGTTTATTATTATTATTTATTTATAAAGCGCCAACATATTCCGTGGCGCTGTACAATGTAAGAAAACAAACAAGGGATACATAATGATACAGACAATGATATACATCAAATATGAACACTGATACAAGATACAGCACTGCTGATTACAATTGTAAATTTAACATGATGACTAAAATGTATGAATGTCTAACAGAGTGCAAGCAATTAAATTAATAACATTCCATGACACAAAAGGGTGAGAGCCCTGCCCTTGCGAGCTTACAATCTAAAGGAATGAGGTGGAAACAAGAGGTGGGGGAAGTATACAGTATATGTACAGGCAGTGCGTAATTAGGTTATTTAGTGGGTGCATGGCCTAAGCTAGAGAATATGCTTGTTGGAAAAGGTGGGTTTTGAGAGAGCGTTTAAAGATTTCAAAGGTGGGAGAGTGGCGGATGTGCTGTGGAAGGGCATTCCAGAGGAGGGGTGAGGCTCGTCAGAAGTCTTGTACATTGTTTATTGTCCCATCACACATGTACAATTTATCTGACCATACACTGCTGATCGTTTTGGGGCCAATCCAGTCCCCTTTGTCAAGGCAAGGACACACATGCATGTATGTCTATCCTTGCCTTGACAAAGGGAACCGGATTAGCCCCGAAATGATCGTCGATGTACAGTCAGATAAATTGTACATGCTATGTGACAATAAACGGTACACTGTTCCTGAACGTGTCTGTGTGCGGACCTCTCCTTTGATTCTGTGGATTACAATTGCCTTGGGATCCTGCATCACCACTCCGCTGGACAGAGGTGTGCAATTCTTCTTTACATATGGTTATTTGGAAAACTCACGTTTTCTGTATTGCAAATAATAACTTCATATTCTGTCACTTAATGTAATTTCTTTCATTGTGTATTCACCTGCATTCTCAAGTGCTATCCTAGCAATGTTGTATGTTAGTAGGGTGGAATGTGTAATGTTCTTTTGCATGGCCACGCTACAGCCTGCTACATTCTAGTGTAAGATCAGATGTTTCCTACAGTGGAAATACTATATTTCAATGACTGTATTAAGAATGGCAGAAAAGATAAACACATTATGTCATTAGGAAAAACTGAATGAACAGCTGGAAGAGCAACGCCATGAGCAGGCCCTGCAGAGGTACCGGAGTGAAGCAGATGAGCTTGATCACTGGCTGCTGGGTGCCAGGGCTACATTAGAAAATGTGTTACGCGCTTTTGAAGAGCCCATGGACATGGAAGCACAGCTCATTGATTGCCAGGTACAGTCCACGGTGAAATATAGAGTATAGTTTAGTCTGCACAAATGTTTTAGACATAAAGACAAGGCATTATCTAGGTTCCACTAAAAAGCTTTAATTTTGATGAATACATCCTTTGAGGAATGGTAAATTAAGCATGCATTGTGAATTATGCATGGTTTGGGGAAATAAACTAAAATAGCTTTTGCCTGCATGTATATATTTATGAACATCACCAGTATCCTCATTTCCTCATTTTCATACTTTTGTTTCTTGGTCCATTGTCTTTTCGACTTTCGCTATTTTTTTCCAAACTTTTGCTGTTCTGCATATCTATGAAAATAGAGAAACCTTGATGGTTATGATAGCTTTAGGGTCCAGGCACACTCTCACATAGCTAGAAAAAAGGGAAGACAAACCAGTACTGTATATGCTGCAAAATATTGCTCTGCAATCCAGGTGGCTTTGTGCTTTACAATAACTGCAGAGATGACTACATTCCGCTATATTAAATGGGACAGCTCTGTGTTGTGCACAAGATGTGCAATGTAGAAGTTAGGGATGATCGGAACAGGCGATTTCCGATATCGCGGTAATTCCGCCTTCCACTATAACGAAATTCCGCTACCGCTACATTCCGGTGGATTCCCGCGGTATTCTGCGGAATTCCTCATTCCGGTGGAACAATTTCCACAATGTTAAAAGGAACCTAATGGATGTTTCCTTTTAAACAAATACCAGTTCCCTGGCAGTCCTGCTGATAACTTTGGCTTTAGTGGTGGCTGAATCACAATCCTGATTACAATTTTTTTTTTTGGAACAGCAAGAGTTGTCGTAGGCCATGGGACCTAGAGGTGGTTTCACGGCGGTCATTTATGTCAGGAACCGGCCCGCGGCACGCCTGCGTATACGGTTCCCGACTACGGGTTTGACCAGATCGAGAGGGGAAGCAGCCTTAGCAAGCTAAAACCAGGCTGTGACCCCTCAGAACACTTCTCACTGCCACCACTAGCTGTTGCTAGACACTTCCACTCTGCTGTCGAGTGCTCAGCGCGCAATCCGTGTTTTCGTATTCGGGTCAGCTTTGCGCTTTAGGCCGAATACGGGAACGCCACGCACACACACGCACAATTGCAATCTTACACTGTGGTGAAGCAAAACCACTAACAGTCGTTCCAAACGATACTGCTAGCCACTCTGCTGTCGAGCTACTCGCACTGCCGTTTTCGTACGTTGGGTCAGCTGTGCACAATGCAATTTCAATATTATACGGTAGGGTTGCTCAAACATACAATCAGGCATGGACTTAAACACAGTTACACTTCAGTCTCTTCTAGGCTATGAGTGTTAGTTTAGTACAGCAGAAGTCAAACTTATTAAATAACGATTTAATATTCCAGGAAAAAGTGGAACAATGCAGAAAATAATATATACAAAAGATTTACAAAAAACAGTAAAAGTTACAAAAATACAAGTTACAACGATACACACAAGACAAGTTGCAAATATGGGAAAAACGTTACCAGCATATCGATCTGGGCGTTGTTTGCGGGAGGACGCAACTTCTGGTCAGGAACCAGATTAGTCCTAGCAATGTGCTATCTCCAAAGACTACAAGTTGTGACTGTCCTAGCTGCTGTTTTATAGTCCCAAGTGTTGCCCCGGGCAAAGAATGTTTCATATCACAATCTAATGCAATTTCCCAGCTTGTCATATCCTTCCTGTGATATGCGACCTTCAAAGCTTTCCTGTGTTAGTGTCTGATCCTTTCAGAGATTTCAGAACACCTCCACTACCCCAATTTCCACAGGTAAAAGTCTATACATCAAAAGATTGTATTTTGGGTGAAGCTTCCTGGCTGTTATATGTAAACTCCTGGCTCAGGCTGGTGTGAGCTGTGTCAAAGCATACTGCAGCCAGTCCAGGTGACAATTGCTCCCAAGCACAATACACCTCTGAGACAGTATTCAGACAATAGGGTCAGACCACCTGTATAGGCTTCAAAGCAACTGTCTGATTAAGTGTTTCCTAATTACCTGTTTCTGGCTGTCCAGAGGAACTGTATGCTAATGTCCAAGCCCCCTGCATCCAGAGGAATTCAGTGCAAATGTAGGTCTATTGACCCACACACACAATCACATTAACAGTCCATGAAGCTAGCCTGGCATATCTACACCTTTGACACAGCAGATAGAAAAATGATAGAATATGTTCCCGTATTATCCCAACATCGTAACTAGCTGCTATATCATGACAGTCATCACAATTTTTTTTGTAGCAGCAGTAGTTGTCGTAGGCCATGGAACCTAGAGGTGGTTCCACGGCAGTCATTACATTTTTTGTTTGGAGCAGCAGGAGTTGTTGTAGGCCATGGGACCTAGAGGTGGTTCCACGGCAGTCATTACAATTTTTGTTTGGAGCAGCAGGAGTTGACGTAGGCCATGGGACCTAGAGGTGGTTCCACGGCAGTCATTACAATTTTTGTTTGGAGCAGCAGGAGTTGACGTAGGCCATGGGACCTAGAGGTGCTTCCACGGCAGTCATTACAATTTTTGTTTGGAGCAGCAGGAGTTGTCATAGGCCATGGGACCCAGAGGTGGTTCCACGGCAGTCATTAGAATTTTTGTTTGGAGCAGCAGGAGTTGTCGTAGGCCATGGGACCTAGAGGTGGTTCCACAGCAGTCATTATAATTTTTTTTTTGAAGCAGCAGGAGAAGTTGTAGGCCAAAAGCATAGGGTTAGGACATCGGACAGCTGCAAAAGCTGCATTTTTATGATCTTAAAAAGCAAAAATATGCGATGATAGTGATAGGCAGCAGAGTTTGAGAGGGAGACCATTTGAGGCTTGAAAAACAGTAAAATTTTAATTTAATCTGCCTAATCTTCATCATGAATCAGTGAGAGGGGCCTTGAAATTATCACTGATCCATGACTCGTTCATTTTAATGAACATTAGTATGTCCACATTGTCTGTGGACAGACGGGTCCGTTGGTCTGTGACCACCCCACCTGCAGCACTAAATACTCACACAGAAAGAACACTGGCATGCAAGAACCTCCAATGCATACTGAGCGAGTTCACGCCAGGTATCCAGTTGTTTTGTCCAATACTCCATGGGGTCATCATTACTCTCCACATTGCCCGCTGGTGGTGCTGCTGCTACAAGGAGTATCTGGCATTGGCTGATAAAATTCCTTCAACATACTCAGCAGGTTCACAGATTGGCTATTGGTGCTGCTGCTGGGAGTGGGACCACCAGACCTTTGCTAAATATGATGAGGCTTGGTAGCTTGGACCCGGGATACAGGTTCAGGAAACGCATCTACTACCCAACGAAGAAGGGCATCCCGGATGTGGCTCATCCTGTCGTCTGCTTGGGAGGGGGGTATGAGCTGCCGCATTTTCCCCTTGAATCGGGGATCTAAGATGGTGGCCACCCACATGTCGTGCCTTGATTTTAAAGTTTTAATCCGGGGGTCCTTACGGAGGCACTGGAGCATATGCGCAGCCATAGGGAAGAGATGTCTGCCATTAATCACCTCTTACTGGCTGTCAGAACTGTCGTCATGCTCCAGCTCCACATCAGAATCTTCTTCCCACCCCCGGACAATGGGCTCTTCCACTTCAACAAGCTCTGCCTCCTCATTCAGGACTTGAGCATGCTCACTCACTCCCCCACTTGACTTACCACTGTTCAGTAGGGCTTCCTCTCCTGTCCGAGCACTTTGTCAAGAGCCTTGTCCAGCATGAAGGCAATTGGGAGCACTTCTGATATGCTGCAGTGCTCCTCACTGACCAATTTTGTTGCCTGCTCAAACGGCTCCAAGACTTTACACACCTGTCCAATCAGCTGCGACTGGTCCCCAGTAATGTAGTCCAGTGGCCCTGTTCTGGAGGAAGATGTCTGAGACAGGTATAGCATGACCGCCATTCGCTGCTCCCACATCCTCTCCAGCATGTGGATGGTGTAGTTCCACCGCATCGCACAATCAGAAATAAGCCTGTGCTGCGGCAGGCTAAGGTGGCGCTGCAGCAGTTTCAAGGCCGCAGGGGGGAGGTTGCGGAGAGACGGATGTGGGCTGACACTTTTCGTGCTGAGGCCACAGCGTCCTTCAACCCATCAAAAGTTTGTAAAACTTTCTGGACTACAAGGTTGAAGACATGGGCCAAGCAAGGTACAATTGTGAGTGTAGCCACCTTCAGAAGTGGTGGCCAGCATGTTGGCACCATTATCAGACACCACTACACCTGTCTCCAGTTTTCGGGGGGACAGCCACTGCTGAATCTGATCATGTAAGGCTGCAAGGTTTACAGATCCGGTTTGCCTGTTCTCGTCCATGGATTGAAGTTTCATCACTGCTTGGCATTGATGGTGCTGCAGACCAGTGTAGGAGCGGGACCACTTGCTGGGAGGCTGAGCAACGGCGGACTGGCCTTGGACAGAACAGGTAGCAGAGGGAAGTTGAAGAGGCCTCCCTTTCAACCCACATGGCGGCACCACCAGCTGAGATGCCCCAGATCTTGCACCCACCTCAGCAGCACCATGGAGAGTGACCCAATGGGCAGTAAAAGTTAGATACTTTCCCTGCCCATGCCTGCTGCTCCAGCCATCCATAGTGAAGTGCACCTTGCCACCAACAGCGTGATCCATAGACGGGCCGACACACTCCACAATGTGCTGGTGAAGGGCAGGGATAGCATTCCTGGCAAAATAATGGCGGCTGGGGATCTGCCATTGTGGAGCAACACTGTTCATCAGTCTGCGGAAGGGGGCGCAGTCCACAAATTGGTAGGGCAGCAGCTGTTGGCCCAACAGCCTTCCCAGGAGCGCATTATTTTTTACAACAAATGGATCAGTTGCAGGGAGCATCCGCTTCCTCTGCAACATTTCTGGCACAGAGGCCTGACGCTGGAACAATGGTGATTCAGAGGAAACCAACAAGGGTGATGATGAGGTGCTTGCCGAGGTCTGGAGCCCTCTTCCAGCCTGGCATGCAGAGGGATTTGAAGTAGAATGGGACTGAGCAGGTTGGATAGGGACAGGACGACTAAAAAAGAAGAGGAGGGGCCTGTTGCTTCTGCTTTTCCTCCACCCATCTTATTGTAATTCTTTACATATTCGAACTCCCGTCTGTGGTGATTGCGCAGATGGCTTATCAGCCCTGAAGTGCTGAACCCGCTGCCCGATTTGTCTTCTCACCGATTTACAGCACACAGAACAGACTGCCCTGGATTCATCTTCTTCCAGAACAGTAAAATTATTCCATGCAGGGGACGTGCCTGCACGTGGAGCAGTGGTGCGACCTGTTCTAGCATATCGATGCTCAGCATTGGACTGGTGGGTACTGACAGACGGGAAAGCACTTGCAGGCTGCTGGCCAATCGTCTGCTCTGTTTCACCATACTGCTCACGCCTGCTAGTGCCTAACTCACCAGATAGTGACCACATTGGATCAGCCGCATCATCATCCAAAACATCATCCAGTTCAACCAAAGCACTGGAACCCATAAGTGACTCTTCCATACCCTCCACCCGGCCACGAAACACCTCTGTAGTTGACTGGTGGTGATGTAGATTGGTGGTGACACAAGCTCCCAGTTGTGATGGATTACTGGATGAAGAAAACACAGGGGCCATTTCTGTCACCACAGAAGCCACCACTTCTTGGGACCTTGGTCCCATGGTCTCCTCCAATGCCTCATCCCAATCCTTCTGCACATCTCTCTCATCGACATAGGTGTGCTTTAATTCTGGAGAAGAGTACTGGGAGGAAGCAACCTCGTCAAGAGAAGCAGCTGCGGTCGGGTTCTGGTCATGAGGAACCTGGCCACTACTGGTGCTGCTGCCACTAGCTTCAAGTTCCTCACACTGGGTAGACGGTTCCTGATCGAAATAATCAACAACTCTGTTCGCCTGCTTCTCTGTCAAAACTTTCCTGCTTGCGAACACAGTGAAGACATCTCTGATCAGGGCGGAACGCTTCCTGCTGCTGCTGCCACCCTCAACCTGATCACGTACTTGACGTGATCCACCAACACCACCATCACTCCATTTTCTTTTAGGAGTGGCACGAAATTGCTGCTGCTCTCGCTCCATTGTTTTGGGGCCAAAAAGTTTACTGGGGAAGGGGTATGAACGACAGAACCAAAGTAAAATAAATCCACCTAACTTGAACTAAAAAAAACAGATAAGAAAATAAGGGGGTGAAATAAAGAAAATAAAAAAAACCAAAATAAAGAAGCCAAAAACAAACAAAAATGAACTTAGGAAAAAAAAAAAAAACTTGCACTACACTCAACTAATCAATCACCACCTAACTCTCTCACTCTGTCAAACACTAAACCTGCGGCCTGGCTGGCTCTCTCTAACCTTCTCCACACAGAAACTACTAGTACACTACACTACAATCTATCACTCGAACTAACAATCTACTGTCACTCTCTCACAAAATTACCTAGCTAGCTACTACTACTAATAGCTCACACTCAGTCTAATTCTCTCTCACAGTCTTTAAAAAGAATTTTGTTTTATATACAGTCTTTAAAAAGACTATTGTTTTATGTTGAAACAACTAATATGGGTCTCTCTTTCCTCTCTCCAAAACACCAGACGGAAACCCACAAGCTTCGTAACTGTCACACCTCTCTTATATACAAAATTGGTGGGATAGCTGATGATAGGTAGCTAGGAGCTGGTTGCTAACGTAGGATTGGTTGGTTTTTGTTAAGACTCTAATTGGTGCAGAAATTCCGTTTTTAATGCAGAATTCAGCATGTTTCAGACTTCTATGATGGGTCTATCCCTTCCGATCCTTCTGATTTGCTTAAAAATTCTGCCTAACAGTATATGCAGCTTTTACACGCTTCTGATTAAATTCCGACGGAATTCCGCATAGAAATTCCGCTATTTACCGATTAGCGCTATAGATGTTCCGTTCCGGCTCACCGGAACGGAACGGTCAATTTCCCACCGGAATCGTGGAAATCTCCATTCCGCGGAATCCGACGAGCAACCCTAGTAGAATTGTGCCCATGTGCTTTTCGCCTATTAACCTGGTTACTAAAAGCGCTGTGAATGTTATGGTAATAAAGTGTCTTGTGAAGGGCAAGGCTTCAATTTTAGCATGTTATTGTTTCTTTATATGGGATGATATATTTATAAAGCAGTTGTTTTAAATTTAAACCACATAAATATAGGTGTAAAAAAAAGAAAAGACAGGCCAAGTTCAAAGGGTATAGAAGGGTGTAGATATGGGACATAGATGTTAAGATGTAGAATTACTTGTACTCCAAGCCAATGAAAGAGAAAGCTTTACCCAAATAGTTTAAAACTTGGTAGATATGTTAAAACTGTTAAATTATATTGCATTTTACTAATAAACATTCTAATATCAAGATTTCTAGAATAGAGCTTTTCAATGTACAGTAGAGTCTCGTTTATCCAGAACCAACGGGGATCGGCTGATAAGTATGCTTTCTGATTGCTTGAGACTCCATGTCAAAAAAGGCCTAGCTAATACAGTACTATACCTCACTCTATATACACACTGTACCATGAACTCTGTATTAAATGTTAAAATACAGTAATTGAAAGTATATTAACCTTAGGGAGCTTTGGAACCCAGTCTTTAAGCACAGCAGAGCCCACAGACAGCCTTAAAGGATACCCGAGGTGGATAATATATACATTATAGGACACAGAGGCATGTTCTCTGCCCAATTACATGCCTCTGTGTCCTTCTGGTGCTGCTGTCAGTGGTCCCTGGGCTTTGCTGTTCCCACTTGTCGCTAGTTTCGGGGGGGAAACTAGTGACAGGCTAGCGACAATCTGATTGTCACTAGCCTTCTTTTGCCCTGCCAGCCATCAGTCAAATTCCTTCTCTGCAGGCTGTCTGTGGTACCACCAACTTGCTCCCCACCTCTGTCACCTCACTCCCCACCTCCTCCAATGAGCAGCTAAGCTGTGACCCAGGAAGTATTTCTGGTTCGTGGCCATCTTGGATTCGTCTGCCGGTGATCAGAGGCTGTGGAGGATAAACAGGGCAACGGCGTGGAGCGGTGCAGATGCATCCAGGAGGTGACATGGAGCAGGTAGTATGTTTTTTTTTTTTTTGGATGCTGCCTCAGGTTCTCTTTAAGAAGTTAGCCTTAACCTCTTTGAGTACTGTCGGCGATTTGTGCTGGTTGATTGAGACAGCTGGTAAGTTGAGTTCTGGATAATCAGGACTCTACTGTATAAAGAATTTTGTACTTTTTATTGTAACAGTATGTGTAGTCATCATTTTGCTCTAAAAATAGTAAACAAAAGTTTTATAAATATCATCCAATGTTAATTTTTTTCATTGGTCAGTTACCATAAAATATAGCTAAATGTTAAGTTTCAGAGACTATACATATTTTTTGTTTTGTTTTTACACTTTCCTGAAATATGCGGTTCTCTTATTGACCTTTGTTTCTTCTCCTGAATAATGTAAGTCAGAGGTTTTACAATAAGTAGACCTCTCCATGGTATTACACATTGCTACAACAGTTCATAAAAGGTTACCTGGTAAAGATCTATTTATGCAGGTCAATCTTTAAAGAGGATTATGCAGATATGCTCAGAGTCATTCACAAACCCTGGAAGGCCAGCAGATTATCTATACAGCACATGGCTCATTTGTAGAAAACATGACAGTAACTGCTTGTGTCTTGCAGGGTCTGTTAAGTTATGCACTTGAAGAAAAATGCAACAGGCTAGGCTGAATATCAGAGAGATTGTATTTATTTGTTTTGTGAATTCAGCTTGGTAGCCTGATCTTCATATTCACTGGATCTATACAAAATGACTTTGCATTTGTTGTGGGTTTTCTACTGTGACACAGGCTTTGCCACTCCTGTGCCAGTGATGCCGAAGTGCCTTATTTCATAAAATGTTTGAATTTGCTACTTTATTTTCACTACTGCAGAACATGCTACTGGAAATAGAACAGAAGGTGGTTGCTCTGTCCGAATTATCTGTGCACAGTGAAAACTTACTCATGGAAGGGAAGTCCCACACCAAGGAGGAGGCTGAACAGCTTGCAATGAAACTAAGAACTTTGAAGGGAAGCCTATTGGAACTGCAGAGAGTTCTCCAGGACAAGCAGATAAGCATCCAGGTAGTTCAACATAATTCTGTATTGCCAGGGAACCTACATTGTGTTAAATGTACCTTTTTTATTGTTTATCAAGAAAATGTATCAGACCACATTACTTACCTTATTTGTTTGTCTAGTATCCACTAAGCGCAATACCAGGAGCATTGAGATTTAATATTTTTCATTGATTTATCTATAAACTATTTTTATTTATTTTGTCAAGGTCCCTTTCTTTGTGTTTTTTATGTTTATTTTTTATTATATTATTTCATCTAATGGTAGAGCATAAAATATTATTAGAAAGCTATTTTTCAATAAACTTTGCAATATTTTAAATTATAAAATTGTTTTTACAAACTTCTCCATAATACTTTATTTGTTACCTAACATTGTTGAATCATTTGAAAATACACGGATAAGTCTTTGAGAGTGTTTTAAAATGTTGTGGACAGTGTAGTATTATATCTTTTGTATGCTACAGGTGTAAACAGTGCTTGGAAAGATCTGCATTACAGCAACGACTTATGTTTTGTTTTGTTTGTTCCCTAGGCTAAGCTAGCATGGGGCGAGATGAAAGCACACAAGAAAGCAGAACATGTAATGTGTCTGTTTTTTTGGTTTTGGGTCTTCTTGCTTTTTGATCTTTCTTGCTTTCAGGGTGTGCTGTGCAAATTAAAGTTCTTTTAACCCAATTACTTCCCAAAAACTATTCTGATTTGTGATCCTGTACCAGATTTTAATCTTGGAAATCAGATTCCTTTCTTAACATCTTTTCTGCTTAAATTGTTAATTTCCCATAACTTTATTTCAAATTAAATACATATGCATTTCATTTTTTTAAAGAAATACATTGTACAATTATGTTTCTTTTCTAAAGGAACAGTTGTTGCCTACCTAACATATTACAGAATCGAATCTGTATTATTTAAAATGTAGGAGATCTTCAGAAACAGTTAAGGGACCCGATAAATACTTTTGGGAGTTGTTGGTTTGTTGCATAGATGGTAAATAATTTTTTAAGTAACATACAACTGCCAAACTACCGTAATTCCGCTCAGCACACTCGGCAGCTGCAAATATTTAGAGTGGTTACCTCACTGAAGTTTATTCACTATCATTATGACTGTATTTTGATTCAGAATTGTAGAAACATGTATCAGTCCATCACAGCTCTGCTTGCGTTGTCTTAAAATTATAAAGGTGATTTTAATGTTTGCTGGTTGTCATTCAATGTTCTCCTAGATATAATGTTGGTGAATACTCTTCAATGATTTAGTGGTGAATTGTTGATTGAACGTTACCTCCTTTGTTTGCACATAGGTTATGTGTAGATTTGTATAGATACAGTAGCATTTTAGTGATGCTTCTGTAAGTGTTTGCAGATGTAGTGTACATTGGTTGCTTTTTATATGAATTAGAAACAAACTGTTGATTGTATTGAATAGAGCTGTTTTCTTTACAGAACACAGTCACATCTTCCATCGTTAGGTCTTATTGTTTGTAAAAGTTTTATTTTTGTGTTGACTAGGAAGTTATGGATATTGATGAATAGTTCTTAAAGCAGGTCATCAAACAAACATACACCGTCAATAGTGGTTATTACTAATCAAATATCCAGCCTTCAAATTATCACCATTAGAGTACAAATCCAGGAAACCTTTTATTTTGGTTTTTAGTAGTGCACACATCATTTTGAAATCATTTTAGATTTTGATTACTGTCTGTCCCCACCTGGAAGTTTCTCTCCCACTTCCAGTGTGTGACGTGAGTACATTTCTCCAACAGGGACAAAAGCAGAAACAAATAAACCTTTTATTTTTTTATAGAGTGAAGAAGAGTTAGAACCCAAAGGCCTGGAAGTGAAGTCAGGTCTCCCCAATGGGGATACATAAAGCCATAACAACTCTACCCAATATTGCTATCTAATATTTTCCTGGAATTGAGCTTTGAGAATTAGCAAAGCAATGCCAGGTGTTCACATTCAAAGACAGAGGAAGTGAACAATATTTTTCAATTTCATTTTGGGTAGAATATTTCTTTATAGCTTTAGTATTTAGTATTCCATACATGTCAATCTGTCTCCATACATATTATTAATTTTGTCTAAATTATGTAAGCAGTTTTAGACTCTTTTCTGAACTTGGGCTTCTTTTCAAAACCCCCCTCTTTTTGCATATGCTTATGTCAGTGGGCCAGGAAGTCACAACCAGATTGTAGTTACAGATTACAGACCTCTGTTGCAGATTATCTGGGTTTGCATTTTATTTTAAGTGTGAAGCTCTTTGCAATCCTCTTCTGTGAGCAAGATTTTTGTATGTATTGTTTATAAAGCAGTTTTTGCAGTTTCAAAGCAGTTGTTTTGAGACACACCTGAGCAATAGAAGTGACAACAGTGCAAAAGCAAGCCTGCTTTACTACTGCCTCATTGACGTCACACAAAAGCTAAATCAGAGTATCTCACGTGACACTGCTAAGGAAGTCTGGAGATTACCTTGCTTAGACTGTGTGAGTCAGACATAATTCACATTGGCACATTCACCGGACAAGCGTATTAGTTGGACCAGAGGAGTCTAAGTGTCTGAAGTAAATAGAAAGTATTTGAGTCAAAAGCTGCCAAAACTGGTATGTAGTTATTCCCAGTTCTAAAGTGATGGCATTAAATATTCAAGTTCATGTGCAACAAAATATGTACCATATAAAGTGTACTTATAAAGAAAACTGCAATTTAAATATACCGTAATTAAACCATTAAGAAATTGTAGGCACATACAACAAGGCTAGATACATTTTTCGTATTCCCCTGTTTAACCTGCTGGAAAGCAATGTAGCTTGTGGTTAAGCATAAGAAATGTGGTTTTCATTCTGAAGGGGAGCCTGCTATATGGAGAACTTACAATATATGAAAAATAGCTACTGTACACTGGAATGAGAGAGAGTGAGTCTTGAAGCATGTGTCATCTGGGGATACACAGGAGAGCATCATGTTTGGTTTGATAGCTTAGCTTTAATTTCTTGCATTCTCTTTGCTTTGCCATGTTACCTCTCATGTTGCTTCCAGTAGATGCAAAGAATAACCAGTTCAGCCAACCCAAGCTGTAAAAACAGATCACCAGGGCCGGATTTACCATAAGGCACTGTAGGCACATGCCTATATGCGCCTGATGATGGAAAGGCGGCTCACTTGACTCTACAAGTGCCTTCCTACTTTCCTATGCAGAATCCTGATGAGATTGAGATCTCCCTTCAGTCAGGGGCACCTCTAGCTACTTAATACTAATGTTCCTCTTGCTACTTAATACTTGGGGGCACCTCTATCAGCTTAATAGAGTACTTCTGGCTACCTAATACTAAGGGGCACCCATAGCTACCTATGACGGGCAGGGGAAGTAAGGGAGGACAGCCAGCACATTTGCGGTACGGTTTGGCTGAAGTTTGCAGGTTCAATGAGGGCAAAGTCTAAGGTGCCAACACATCTGTGCCTATAGGCTCCTGTGAGGTAATTCCAGGCCTGCAGATCACTTATCTATGCAGTGCTATGTGTCAATGCACATCTTAAGGAGCAGTTGCAAAGTTCAAGAAAGGTTGACAACCAGGCCCCTCTTACTTGTCCCTAATGGACACTGTGATCCACATGACAATTGTTTTGATTGATTTACAGTACAGTCCAGTGTGCACAATACTTTCACTTTCTGAGGTCAACTTGAATCCAAAGTAAAGTCAAATATATATAAATGATTAGGGCTATATTTAAAATTTAAAAAAATATACACTGCCTCAGTCACATTGTATAGGTGATCTTCTTCTGCTGCTGTGTATCTGAAAAGTGATGACTTTCCAGAGTATGTAGGGAAGAAGTAACATGTTGAAATTATCTCACTGGTGAGCTCCACAAACATACGTGAAACAAGAGAAACTTGACTTGAGGAACATAACAGCCCTGCAAAAAAAAAAAAAAAAGCAGTCTCCAAGCTAGTTAAAAGAACACTTACAGCCCTAAAGCCTTAACTTGGTGTTATAAACATGCATTGATTCTAGGGATATGATTGTTCTTTTTAAAATAATGTAGGTGACAGCCTCATATGAAAGGTAAGTTACTTTTTTGCTGTGCAGTTTGTTGGAGTGATGTTATTTTCTATTTGGATATGGAGAACGTTATTCCCCCTTTACTCTCTTATCCTGTGGGAATTTCAGTGTCAAGTCTCAAAGACACTTTGAGAAAGTTAAATATGTTAACGTTTATGAAAACCTCACAAGATGGCTTTTCAAAGAACCATTTTTATCTCTCTTATAATCTGGTTTGTCTCCATACAGGGCACATTTCATGAAAAGGAAGAGTCAGAAGCAGAGCTATCTGCCTCACAAAGCCCCAGTGTCCAGGAATGGCTGGCCCAGACACGGACAACACGGTCATTGCAGAAGCAGAACAGTCTTCAGAAGCAGAAGGTGAGTACCAAAAAAAATGTACTTGTATCTTGAAGCAAGGACTCATCAAAAATAAATAAGAAGCAAACAGTGTATCTCTGTGATAGTTACAGTTTTGTCAGGGCTGTGCTATATCACCCTCCCCCCCAAAAAAAACACACAGAATAACAACTTAACTGTGCATAATGAGTTTGGCAAGGCATTATTTTAATAATGGATTAAAAAGAATAGCTTAACCACGTCATGCCATGGACTGAAAGGTATAAATGTGTGTGCATAAGCACATGTGCGCATGCTCCTGTGGTTTGGTTTTCTCCTTTCAGCTAAAAAAAAAACAGACTTTTTATGCTTTGATAATGACTTGGAGAGAATAGGATAAAGTTCTTGGCAAAAAAAATAGCCTGAAAAATGTCTAAAAAGTTTTAAAAGCTTGCATTTTCAGTCTGTTGAGTTAGTCAGCAAATGGTATGGACTTCTATTCCAAAGTTTTTGCTTTCAGTGATAGCTAATATGTTATAATACTCTTGTGTTGTTGTATGTATTCTAGTAGAGCAAGAAATGTGTAAGCTATACTTCTGTGTTTCAGGAACTGGAACAGGAACTTGCCGAACAGAAGAAATTGTTGCAATCTGTTGCAAGTCGTGGAGGTGAAATTCTAAATCAGCAAATGGCAACTGATCACACTGATGTCAGGTATAATGAATCCTCATATTTTCTATAATTACTTTTATTGTCAGTGATTGAAATGGTGGCAGTAGATGTCATGAAAAAGCATAATTTTTTTGTTGTTGCTAGCTTTATCTCTCACCTTGTAAATGCTAAATATATCTGTTACAAAAAGTAGAATTCCAACTGAAACTTTTATTTTAGCTTTGAAGGACAGTTTAGAACCATTGGTGGTAATTTAGATTTTTGTCTTGGTCTCGATTATGAGTCTCGGTTGAGTCTGGGTCTCGGTCACGTTCTCTCTCATGGATTGCCGTCGCCACTAGTAACAGGAGATGAGGGAATCCCTCCATCTGCAAAACATATCAATAAAAGCTTGATACAGATATAACTTCTACCTTACATTTCTAGAAAAAAATGTTTTTATGTCTTTATTATCAGTGGAAAGATTTACCGTACTCTCTTCCTGTCATGTCACTTATAACAATAGTAACATCCATGGATGTCCTTCAATACGAGGAAAGCATCCAAGCCCCCTTTAAACAGAGATATAGAATTTCCCATAACTGCTTCCTGTGGTAAGATATTCCACAGTTTAACCATCTTTGTTGTAAAGAAACCCTCTCTAAATAGATGGCAAAACCTTTTTTTTGTATTTATACAGAGTTCAAATCCCCTTGTTCTTTGTACAGACCTAGGGACAAAAAGCTAATCTGAAACGTTTCTATTGCCCAGCATTGTGTTGTGATTATGTCACCCCTACGTTGTCTTTTTTTAAGTTAAATAAGCCCAGGTTGTCCAACCTTTCTTGGTAGGCAAGACCTATTTTGAATTTTGTCATCTGTCTTTGTATCCATTCTAGAATGTCAATTTCCTTCCTGTAGTGTTGTGCCCAATACTGTATTCTATACTCAAGATGTGCCCTGTGTTAGGTAAAGTATGCTAGTCAGTCTGGACACGCTGAATCTCACTTCTATTTTCATAGAAGAATAAGGCTTTTTAACTTGTAAATATTTGAATATTTATATATATATATATATATATATATATATATATATATATATATATATATATATATATATATAGCAAGATCTCTAACTTAATTATAAGTTTCTGTTTTAAACAGTGGTGGGCCGGATTCATTGTCCAGGGAATTAGGGTTTGAAGGAGCAAAACCAACATCACCGGATCAGATGAGAATGAAGTGGGAGAGTCTTCATCAAGAGCTCAGTACCAAAGAGAAACTGGTTCACAATGCTTTACAGCAAGAACAGGAGCAGCTGGTAATTATGGAAATGTTTTACTTATTGCCACTTTTATCCATGAAACTGTATAGTGAGCAAATGTCGTTTGTGTTATGGTTGCATACTCTAATGGTATGTCGTTGTGAAATGAAGTAATATATTTCTATGTAACTAGGTCTTCACCCAAACAAGAATTATATCTGGGGTACCTTTTTACAAAGGAGACAAGCAAGTACAGGATAAATCCTCTGTAGTAAACATCCTGGATGGATTAAACCAAGCGTTGGAAGATGTATCATCTCAGGTACCTTGTTGAATTACGGCTAATCACAGAACCACTTCATCCACTTTACCCAACAGGCTATTTTACCCTTACCGCCAAGCGCCATTTTCAACTGTCACCACTCCTCTCATTCAAGCAGTAACTTTATCACTACTTATGCCACCTAAATGATCTATATATTGTTAGTTTTGACACAAATTGGGTTTTTTTGTGGGTGATGCCTGTTTTTAGTAATTACTTTATTTTCTATATCATTTTATAGGAACAAACAAGAAAAAAATGAAAAAAACACACTATTTCTCCAATTCATTCCCCCATATTTTTTAAATAAACAATTCTACTATAGAGAAAACCTACAAATTTTGATTGCCCATTTGTCCCAGCTGTCATAATATTTAAATGACGTTCCTAGTGCAATGTATAGTGATAATATATTATTATTATTATTTGGAAATAAAGGTGCATTTTTTTCTGTTTTGTGTTTTTTAACCTATCAATAATTACAAGCTCTTTTTTTCTAAAATAACAGCAAAATAACAGTAATATACCCTCTTGACATACATATTTAAAAAGCTGAGTCCCCAGGGTAAGTATTTATGTATATATTTTTAAACGCCACCACTTTTTTTTTTACAAGTATTTTATTTTGCTAACTACGGGTCAGAGAACACATGTTCCCGGTCAGCAATCCACCAAGTGTAAATCCTGCCAGGACGAGCGTCGGGATTGTGTGCGTGTGAGCACATCTGCTGCTGATTGACAGGACATACCAGTACATCCTGTTTGAATTAGCAGTGCTCAGACTGGGCACATTAAAACATCTAGTTTGAGTTAACAGGTTGAAACCCAACTAGACCCAAAATTGATCAAAGCAACTACTAAGAACAATCAGTTTGATAAGTGAATTTAAATAGTGTATAAAGTGGGGGTCAAAATGCAATTTTCTTGAGTTAAGTTTGCTCATCAAATGGCAGTACAGCTTTCTTTCAACCCTCTGTAGATTTATCTAGTAGGTGAGTCAATGAGGAGTTCTCAGCCTTAAGATACCCATTAATGGTACAATGTTTCCATCATATGCAATCTTTCAATGCTATTTTATGATCAAATTGTACAGAAAATTGCCCTGTGTAAACCAATTCTATGGTCAATTGGAAGTGAAAATGTAATCAATCCGAATGTTGAATTTTACGATCAATTGGGAAGAGAGAAAATGCACTAATTGACCTGTTTATGGAAACAATTGATAATTACCTTCTAATTACTTTTCATCATAAAAATCACATTGAAAGATCACATCTGATTAAAAAATCGTACCATTATAGGCACCTCTAACATAGCCATTAATGACACGATTCTTTAAACGCTCGATTGATCAAAATCGAATGTTCGGGCCCACTAACGGCAGGATAGCTGCCATCCAATTTGATCAGATTAATGGAATTGATCTGAAAACCAGATCAATTCAATTGATGTTACGCTGGAATTGGAGAATGGATCGCTCGAAGAATCGTCTTTTTATTAGCCCCCATAAAACATATAATAGATGAAATCATCATATCATCATTATAACCATATCTTTATAATGTTTTATTTTAGAAAGGGGTTGGAGAAAAGAAGACCCTTCCTTTGGAGAGAAAACTTTATGATGCTGTCTCAGCAACATCTGTCTGGCTGGATGATGTGGAGGAACGTCTTTTTGTACAAACAGCCCTTCAGCCTGAAGAGACAGAAGCATGTCTTTACCACCAAGAGGTAAGCTTTACTCACTGACTTATTACATTTTCATCTTTTTAACAAAGATCATGGGTTTTAATTTGTGTACAATACACACTGCTGCGACTGTCTGCTGTTTCCTCATCCTTAGAAAAACAAAGGTTTTTTTTTTTTTACTGTTTCCAGATTCATGTCAGTTGTATTAGCTTTGTGAAAAATATTGTGTGGAGTTTAGTACATAATGCACATAAGAAACAATCTCATGAACACGGCCAGATTTATAGTTTTTCCATCTTTAGGCCAACTTTCCTGTAGCTCCCCTTCCAAGTGCAGATACACCCCTCCATTTCTATGTCCAGCAGTTCCTTGGGCAGCAGCGCCCCTCTTCTATGTGTTGTTCCCCATTTGCAGCCTCCTTCTTCTACTTGCAGCCTCCTTTACCATATGCAGCAACCCACTTCCACATGCTGCCACCCAAGGCCCGGGAACTTGTGGCCTTTCCAGAAATCTGTCCCTGCTCATGAATATACCTTTTTTATTATTCTCTTTTTATTTGCTTCTTTCCTTGAGAAGCTTCTGCTCTGTTATACCTGAGTAATTGTAGGATGCCACATTAGGTATTGGGAGATGCACTGGGTTGTTGCAGAAGTTACAATATCAAATCAAATGAGGCGAGGTGCGGTAACTAGCTGTAATTAATGCAGTTTCTCACATCCTTGCTAAACTTTACTGCAATGGTGGCAGTACATGTGTAAAATGTTGTGCACCAGGGCATACTCTTTTCTAGATCAGAACTGTGAAACTAATCAGGCAGCAGTTCTGTCATTATATCTGTCATTAGGGAACAAACATTTTTGGTGGACTTGGCAAACAGTCCTTGGTGCATTTTCATCAACCTCAAAATAGTTTTGTTAGGTGTATACAGGTAATCTTTGGTGGGGTTGACGCATTTATAGCATTGGTATCTGTATGTTTGTTTGCTTTATGTATATCTGTAATTGGAATATATTGTCCCTAAAATTGTACAATACTAATATACAGTATTTCAAAACAAATCTTCTGCTATACAGTCTGTAAACACTGTTTTGCTTTTAAGGAAGTGTGTTGTAACTAAAGTAATTCAGATTTTATAATTAAAAGATCCTTTAGCTGTATTCTTATTGATTGATTTGTCACTATTTTCAGAGTTTGGCAAAAGACATTAAGGAAATGAGTGAAGAGATGGATAAGAACAAGGATCTATTCCTACAAGCATTCACAAGCACAGGAGACCACCAGGAGATCATAGAGGACACACTTTATTGTCTTCTAGGAAGACTAAACTCTTTGGAAACGGTTGTAAACCACAGATGTAATCAGATGAAAGAGAGGCTACAGGATCTTCTGGCCTTCCAGGTAGGATGACGATGATAACCACACCATTAAAATCAATCTAATGAGCTAATTGCATTTGGTATATCATATATTTTTACAGTATTAACACAAGACACTCAGATTTCCTCTTGGAGTTCTGGTTTATTTCACAATCTATACGCAGGCTGATAGGTTATTGAAATTAATCGTATTTATGCGATAATGCAATGTACTAATATTTTTCATGGTGTAACACCCTATTCATTACCAAAATTTGTACCAAAGTAAATGTCTAGTAAACCAGCTGACTTAAGCTGTCCATACACTGGTTGATACAGATAGATCTCTCTCCATCTGATCACTGAGAGAGCTATCTGCTCAAATCCCTCTACACACTACACACATTTTCATTTGCTGTCAGCATGAAGTCTTTCAAAATCTGTGTGCGTCTGTTGAAATTAGAGTGCAAGCTGGTTTATTCCAGAGTGCTAGGCTTTCCACACCCAAATAGAGAAAAGAGCATGGGGGTTGACAGATGTTGGTCAAGTAAGCACAAATCAATAGACATTGATGGAGGAGGTGCAGTACACACAGGTCATGCAGTGAGATTGTCCTCTAACTAAAGGGAATTATCAAAAATGCTCTCATTCCATGATAGTATGGATTGGTAATGAAGGCACTACATAATGCTGACTTAGAAGTAGTACAAGAAACATTCAGAGAAATACCCAGGTTCAAACAAAATAGTGATATCCCCCCTTTATTGCAAATTTACAGCAGAAAAAAAATACAGCAGTGACTGGGTAAGCCAATGCTGTAGTTTTTCTGCTGCATATTTACAATATATACTCCAATTTGATTGAACCCTGCGTGTTTTCTGTGGATTTACATGTACTTTCAGGGTTGACACCCAATGACACCTGGAGATTCCCTCTGAAGTGATATTTAAATAGTACTGTGAGCCTGCAGACATTTCTTGTACGCGGCATACAGCCAGTAAACCTTATTGAATTTGTTTTATTTATAGAAGACCAATACCCATTAAATATACATTATCCTGAAATAAAATGATATATTGTACTACTTTTTCAGGGGAATTTCTCCTCAATGTTACAAGGTTTGGATTTTAATGATTCTATATGGTGATGCTTCAGGGATTAGTGAGGCAGTGAACAGCAAATGATGGACTCAAGCCCACCACAATATTGTATATAGAGATAATGGAGATACAAAGTTCCCTTGCAAATTTCCACTGACTTGGGACTGAGCCAGTTGAGCAAAGCAGCTGCTGGCTAATTAGCTGGCAATTACTTAATTAACCAACAGTTACTGTGTTTAATGATCTTAATTTCAATTTACTGAAAATGTGCCTGAAAGATCAGAATTGGAAGTTGTCTCTAGCACTGAACTATTCTAACTGAGGGTTTTGTTTTCAAGCACTTTATAGTAGGTGTAACTAAATAAATGCAGAAATTAATAAATAAAGCAATATTTTTTTTTTTGCTATAATAAGTATTTGTAGGTACATGTAACAGTTGATTTTATACATATTTTGTATTGCCAGAATGATCTGAAGATGCTGTTTACTACTTTAGCTGATAATAAATACATCATACTTCATAAATTGGCAGAAGCAGCAGAACGACCTGCAAAAGACCAGATGCAGGTAATGTATATGCATATAATCATTCCATAATTTGATGTAATAATGCCTTTGCCTTTCACAGCACATACTCTGAGGATAAATACTTCATGTCCAAGCAAAATAGATTCTAAATATTGTGATAAGTTAGCCTATAGGCTGTTAACACAAATATGATACCTAATAAATACATGTGCTTGTAAACTAAACTGGGAATTAAAAGTGGAACAGCAGCCACACTTTTATAGTTCTGAGTAGTATAGAAAAGGGCTGCCATACACTAGCAGGAGTTTATATAGCTCTCTGTCCTCATTTTAATGTGGATCTATAGCAAGCTTTGCACATATCATTAGCAGGTGGAGGCACTAGTTACTATCCAGTTTTTATTTGGTCATTTTACAAATACGGTACATTTTAGTGAAATCAAGTACCGTAAAACCTCTAGCTGGGTACCTAATCATGTAAGTATACTGACAAGATAGTTCCTAGCAAGATACATGCTGATTTACATAAAAAACAGACTGACTAACCCAGTTCCTGCTTCTCTGCAGCTCTGAAATTCAAGAAGGTGTCTCTTTTTAAATAAAGTAGTAGAGGTAGAGTAGAGGTCTGCTGTAAGGAGATCTCCCCTCATTTTTAATGTCCCAATAATACTGAGGTTTGTATTGTGAGGTGAGTGTACTCCAGTGGAGAATCTGCTGGAAAGATGATGACCAGTGCCTAATTTATTCCCCAGAGACAAGAAACAGAAAGTTTATTCTTTTAAAGCACTTCCTGAATAGAAGCACAAATAGGCAGGCTGGCTTACACCTGTGCATAGGTCCTTGCCAGGGAGTGCTTTTGAAAGCCTTGAGCATACCTTAAAGTGGATCAGAGATGAAAAACAAACTATAACAAGTAACTTGTCTATATATCATATCTAAAGTTTAGATGGTTTACACAGTAAATATAGCTGCAAACAGCTTTAATAGAATATGATTATTTCTTACTGTGATACAATGACAGCAGCCATGTTGTTTGTAAACATTACACACAGCCAAGCTTATCTGCATCTTGAGCACTTAGCCTGTGAAAAAAACCTAATTCCCCTCCTCCTCCCTCCTCCCCTCTGCCTCTGAAATCTCTGGCTAGTAATACCTCCCCCTCTTCCTGCCCAGACTGAGCTCCTATGAGCCCTTGCTACTGTCTGAAAATGCCTGGGCATTAAAACAAAAACAAAAAAGTATTTGGCTTGAGGAATGCCCTACAAACAATAGGAAAGGAACACAATTATGCAATGAGTAAAGGTTCATCTCAGATCCACTTTAAGGATCCTCCTTAAATAAATGTATCAGTGCAAAACCTCTTGGTAAAAGGTGCAGAGCCATCAAATTATACCCACTCTAATCTACATATGAAAAGTACAGTATATTTACTATGTGACAAAAGCTATTTTTATATGTATATGTACAGTGTACATAGGTATTTTACAGATTTCCTATAGTGGTTCGCTGAGATTTGTCAAGCTGATTTGCACCGATTTCCTTAGCTTTACCTTTTCTGCTTCTGCTTGACTGCATTCGAATTTAATGGGACAAAGTAAACGCAGTGTCTGTAACTGTAAACTCAATTAATCCTGAGTTGATCCAGGATAATGGATCAGTGAAATCAAATAGAAATGTTCAAGCTGCACACATTTGCATACAAAATTTACATAATCCTGCATCAAACTGGAATTATTTTATGCCATTAATCATCCCTATCTTTAAAGAGGCATGGAGATTATCTAGCAAGTTCCACTATGCTAGTTATTAATCAGATTAACTATGATTTTCTGCAATTTCTGGTGTCCAGTTTAGCGTCGGTCATAACAAATCCTTGCAGTAAGTAAGCCTAACATAGGCACAAATTGTGTAACCCCCCATGTACACTTTGTTAATTAACCCCATTGCATGTTTCCATCTGTCTTGAATTCCTCATTCTTTTGCATTTCATATTTCTAGGCATTCACCCCTTTTCTTGAATCTACAGGAACCCTGTACCAGATGGGTCACATCCCAAGATACCACTAACTCTTTGCTTAGCCGAATGTTGTAAAGCACCTTCTTTCTACTATGTTAATCTATCTACTATGTGTTCATCCACTCTTCGCCTGTCTCTCTCTTCCATGTTCATTTTCTAACGTCTAACGTTTATGGTTTAAGAATACATAATCCAAGTGTTGTTCATAAAAGAAAAGAATGAAGGACATGAATTCTACATGCCGACTGTTACATGCGTATAGAAAATTTCTTGCATAATATGAAATGCTGGACTTGATGCCACAGTAGTGAAAATGTTTTGTTTACCGTACTTATTTCTTAATAAATTCTAAGCAATGAAATATACATGTTGTCTTGCCAATGTATTGTCCAGTTTGTGTGACCAAAATAATTAAAGGGAATCATTGGTTGAAGAATATCAATATAGGTAAGGACTGACACCAAGCCCTGGGTGGGCTTTAAAAAAAAATCAGAGACTAAAAAGAGGTAGCATCAGAGTAAAAGGAACGCATATTTTTGCACTTCATTAAATGGCAACAAGCTCGGAAACCTGAATTAGTCATTAAATAAGTCAGTTTACAAGATTGTTATAAGGTTAACAGGCTTACATGTCTTGCCATGTTAGCTGTTCTGAGTACATATAAAACTGTATAGATGGTCATTTAGACTTTGTACCACTCTATGTGCAGCTCCCTTTTCCATGTGCAACCTGTATGTACAGCAGTTTCTCTCTCATAATGAACAGAAGGCGATAGCACACCAAGGTATCAAGCAGCAAGCTTATATTGGAGCAATAGATACATACACATTTACTACATGTTTTGCATGGAGCCCTTCCATATATAGCCCTTCTTCCCCTTCTTTTTCCAGGCAGCAGCTCTCTCTGAAGGCCCCATTTGCAGCCTTCCTTTTTTACATTATGGCTTACTATGTGTACCAGCCCCCTCTTTCATTTCCAACCTTTCCTTGTGGTCAGCTACCCTTCAGGTCCAAGGCTTATTTGACCCTGATCATGGCCATCAGCCACTCAGGAGAAGAAATGGAATAAGGATTGTTATAGACAGTGCAGCATTATACATGTTAATAAGTGGTTATTGTTCCTTTTCTCAAATCCTCTCTTTAGTCCATGGTGTCACATTCTTCCTGTGAATTACCTCTACTGGGTCCCTGATACACACAAATGTTAACCATGCTTTCAGACACCATTATGGCATGTCAAAAACACTTTTTACCTTATTTAAAACTGTTTATTTAAATGTATGAATGGTTTTGAAGGTTGTATTCACATGAGCTTCCGAACTACATGAACAAGTTAAATTGCCTGTTTTAAAAAATAAACACTGTTCAAGTACCTTTTTGCAGACCCTAAAATCATGCTGGCCTAGTGGCCTTTAGGTCCGTCTGTTTCTAGACCTGCCCTCTGAAGAACTGAGAAAGTTTAAGTCTGGTTTTAGAGAACGCAACATGTGACCTGCTTGTAGAACTTTTCAAACAGCAATTGCAGGATCCAATTAAAACAATTACAATTGGGTCATTGGATTTCAGCTTGGAAATACTAAAAGCTGTACAGTCTAATTTTTGTGACTCCAGATATGCTTTCATGCTTTCACACTAACTGGTGTGGTATCCATCTGCAGTGCAAGTTAGATGGACAATTTCAGTTCAGTTTTAAGTATCTGCAAGATAAAATAGATAATGAGTGATTATTGCTGTCTTATTAAATCAGAACTGGATCTGTACAGTGTCATGCCAGGGGAATATGGATGACTATTCTTATGTTCTGTAACTCTGGGTAATTCTGGATGTCAGCTGATTCCTGTCACGTTTACTATAGGAGTGATTACATATTTCTAGCAATATTATTGAATAACAGGATAGTAAATAAAGTTGTACCAATATGCATACACTTTACATTGCTTTGGACGGTTAATCGTGCATTTAAAATGGCAATACCAAAACAAAAAAACATTAAATTAAAGCTTTGTTTTTGAGTTTTCAGCAATGTAGAAGAAATTCTAATCAAGTTTAAAGTCTTCCACTTTTATGATTTCTACACTACCTCTCTTTGATCTTTCTGCTCCTACTACCCATTTACTTGAATAGATTGATCTGCAAAGCAGTGGTGCAGTGCTGAGCAGCTTTAAAAGTGATTTGTCATATGGCCTCTGGAGCTTCAATTCTATTTTTCACATGGTCCCTGCTGTGACTGATGTGTTTTTTTTTTCTCCTGCATTGGGGCAAATACCATGGTAGGCAACACGGCAAAACTGGTGTGCATCATCTTGCCTAGTAAACATGGGCGTAACTAGAAATCACTGGTCCCCCCTGCAAAACTTTGGATGCCCTCCTTCTGCACAGGTAATGAAAGAGCCGATGTTGATCAATTGGCTAGTGCACACTTGAGACCTCTTGCACACTTCATGCGATGCCAATTTTTTTATGCATTCCGATTTTTGATTCTAATTAAAAAACGTAGAAGCATGCAGTACTTTTTTAAATCAACAATTGTATCGTATAAAAAAATCAGAATCGCATGTAGTGTGCAAGAGGCCCGAGGTTTCTTGCACACTACAAACGATTCCCATTTTTAATCGGTACTGCATGCAGCTTTTTTTTGTTTTGTTTTGATAACATCCAGGGAAAATTGGAATTGCAAATCAGAATTGCAAATCGGATTTGCAGAGGCCTAAATGTGTTTTCCCCATGCAGATAAAAACAGACAGCAGTGAAGAACTGCACACATTTTCTCTATCAATTACATTAGCAGATGCAGTCATTAGAACAATTGCGCAGAGAATAGAAAGCTTTATCTCTCTGTGCCCAGACCCCTCAAGCATCACTACAGTACCCAGTTCTTGCGGTGGGGTCGAAAGGCTGGGAGTAGAACTGCGCTGTACACAAGACCCTGCTGTATACTGAATTGGGACTGTCTACAAAACTTTGTGGCTGAGCAGATGCAGTCATTAGAACAATTGTGCAGAGAGCAGAAACCTTTTCTCTCTTTGCCCTTAGTTGTGAGTCTCTCAGGACAGGGAATAGAAACTTCTCCCCATGGGGCCCCCTGCGGCTTCTGGGCTCCCTGTGGCTGCATTCCTTGCTGGGTCTATTGTTACGCCCCTGCTAGTAAATGGGTTCTCTGGCCATCAATGAAGGACTATAAATTGGGGCACCTGATTACCAATTTGTTTGAGTGTTTGGATAGAGGATACCCTCACTACAACACCAAATAGGGGGCCTTTTTAGCCATCATTGTAAAGGAGGCTATTCTTAGGATAGGATGCATGCTGACCATTGGTGTAAAAAAGGATTTGTTTTGCGAGGGCCATGGTCAACACCAGTATAAATAGAGCTTTTGCTTGAGGGCACACTGGCCATGGGCACAGCATCAATTCTAAATTTAGGGCTATGTCACATGGGCAAAGTGATTACTTGGAAGACTTCAGATGTTAGGAATACCCAACTGTTTTTTACTGCACATTGGTTTTGTTGCTCTTTTACTTGTGAAGGTCAGCATCATATCTGTTTCTAGTGGACCAGGAAACCTTTTGGTTTCAAGCCAACCTCCCACTCATTGTTATTAATGTAAAATTATACAGGTAGTTCCTTATCACTAAGTAATCAACAGTGGAACTGCCTATGTGACATGAACAAGCAAGGCATCAAAATGTTGGTGAAAAGTGGTGGTTACTGCATTTTTTAAAGGGGAACTCAAACAGAATATTCATATGGGCTCTTTGCTTTTTTCTTATGCACATACAAAAAATATCAGAAATTTGCCCAGCCTTTATGTTCATTAACATAATGAACAATATTGCTTCTACTTATTTTGATAGAATAGAAATATGTTTTTGATGTGCATACATGTGACAGCAGAAGGAGGGCTGTTCTTTCTTAGTACAGAGTTTAAATATTAAGCATTGTTCACAGAATTAATACAGCCAAGAAGAGCGTAATCATAGAAGAGAAAGGTTGAACCAGTGGTCATATGCTTACCAGAGAACAGCAACAGCTGCTTTTTTCCATTTTCTGGACAGCACCGAACATACTTATTATAGAACATTTATAAAAAACATCTGTGTGTGTACTTATTCAACCGTCCCACCGATGAGTGCCAAATGCGCAGTGTCTGGCTATTTTGAAACAGTTGTATAAAATGTAAAATAACTGTACTTTTTTAAAGGGAACCTAAAATGAGAGGCATATGGAGTCTCCCATATGTATGTCTTTAATAATTGTTTTCAGATTAAAACAACTTGAATGTGACAGCAAAGACTGAAGTTCTAATTTAGTCATTTCCACTATCATAATATTGCGTAATATGAGGTTGAAACTGATTGAATATACTTAGAATATTTTCTAGAGGAGTGTCCTCCTACTAGATACATATTGATTTGGCCAAGAAATTATCCCCATAGATTGATGCAGCCAGTACTACACACAAACCTTTAGAGGTAGCCATACAACAAACATTCTCTAGTCAACCCAACTATGATGCTACTGGGTCTTAGCACTTGAGCCCCAGGCAGAATGCAGGAATATTACCGTAACTCACAACTGCTTAACTTTGCTATTGGTACTGATATGTTCCAATGATTAACACATAATATTGTGATGTTTCATCCCAGCAAATAATATTTCAGTACAACTTAAGAACAGTTCACCGGTCCACTCACTTCCCATGCTGCATGTAGTGGATTTTCTGTATGTTCTGCCATAACACAAAGTGACCTTTATCACAGTGTACAGTTTTACAAGAAGTAGAACCTGGTGGTGTAATATGCAGAGTTAAATATTGCATATCAGATTGCTGCAGACTGCTAGTTAAATCATTTTATTATTCAAATCAAATTTGATAACAAATCCTTTGTTAAAGCCTTTAAAGCATTTCATTATTACATATTAGAATTGTATTTTAGACATCTGTTTACCTTTATTAAAGTTGTATCACTATATATAAATTAATATTCTATACATAGTTCAGTTATTTTACCTTTTTTTACCATTTAAATGCAGATTGTCTTCCTTTCTCTTCTTTCCTTCACCTTTCCTTTACCTTATATACACAGTGGCTTGCAAAAGTATTCGCCCCCCTTGAAGTTTTCCACATTTTGTCATATTACTGCCACAAACATGAATCAATTTTATTGGAATTTCACATGAAAGACGAATACAAAGTGGTGTACACGTGAGAAGTGGAATGAAAATCGTACATGATTCCAAACATTTTTTACAAATAAATAACTGCAACGTGGGGTGTGCGTAATTATTCAGCCCCCTTTGGTCTGAGTGCAGTCAGTTGCCCATAGACATTGCCTGATAAGTGCTAGTGACTAAATAGAGTGCACCTGTGTGTAATCTAATGTCAGTACAAATACAGCTGCTCTGTGAGGGCCTCAGAGGTTGTCTAAGAGAATATTGGGAGCAACAACACAGTGAAGTCCAAAGAACACACAAGACAGGTCAGAGATCAAGTTATTGAGAAATTTAAAGCAGGCTTAGGCTGCAAAAAGATTTCCAAAGCCTTGAACATCCCACGGAGCACTGTTCAAGCGATCATTCAGAAATGGAAGGAGTATGGCACAACTGTAAGCCTACCAAGACAAGGCCATCCACCTAAACTCACAGGCAAAACAAGGAGAGCGCTGATCAGAAATGCAATCAAGATGCCCATGGTGACTCTGGACGAGCTGCAGAGATCTACAGCTCAGGTGGGGGAATCTGTCCATAGGACAACTATTAGTCGTGCACTGCACAAAGTTGGCCTTTATGGAAGAGTGGCAAGAAGAAAGCTATTGTTATCAGAAAAGCATAAGAAGTCCCGTTTCCAGTTTGCCACAAGCCATGTGGGGGACACAGCAAACATGTGGAAGAAGGCGCTATGGTCAGATGAGACCAAAATGGAACTTTTTGGCCAAAATGCAAAGCGCTATGTGTGGCGGAAAACAAACACTGCACATCACTCTGAACACACCATCCCCACTGTCAAATATAGTGGTGGCAGCATCATGCTCTTGGGTTGCTTCTCTTCAGCAGGGACAGGGAAGCTGGTCAGAGTTGATGGGAAGATGGATGGAGCCAAATACAGGGCAAACTTGGAAGAAAACCTCTTGGAGTCTGCAAAAGACTTGAGATTGCGGTGGAGGTTCACCTTCCAGCAGGACAACGACCCTAAACATAAAGCCTGGGCAACAATGGAATGGTTTAAAACAAAACATATCCATGTGTTAGAATGGCCCAGTCAAAGTCCAGATCTAAATCCAATCGAGAATCTGTGGCAAGATCTGAAAACTGCTGCTCACAAATGCTGTCAATCTAATCTGTCTGAGCTGGAGCTGTTTTGCAGAGAAGAATGGGCAAGGATTTCAGTCTCGAGATGTGCAAAGCTGGTAGAGACATACCCTAAAAGACTGGCAGCTGTAATTGCAGCAAAAGGTGGTTCTACAGATTATTGACTCAGGGGGCCAAATAATTACGCACATCCCACTTTGCAGTTATTGATTTGTAAAAAATATTTGGAATCATGTATGACTTTCGTTCCACTTCTCACGTGTACACCACTTTGTATTGGTCTTTCATGTGGAATTCCAATAAAATAGATTCATGTTTGTGGCAGTAATGTGACAAAATGTGGAAAACTTCAAGGGGGCCGAATACTTTTTCAAGCCATTGTATATATATATATATATATATATATATATATATATATATATATATATATATATATATATATGTATATATATATATATATACAGTATATATATATATATTGCTGTTTCACTGGATGTGTAATACGAGATTGGCTGAATAAAATTACTCACCAGCTTGCTGAAAAAAAAACAGTCCACATACATGTGCTTTTATTCTGTCTAATTTAGCTTTTTGCTACTAATGACATTGTTTTATAGCAGTGTGTTTGTAGTTTTCTTTCAAAAACCTGTTTGTTTTTTACTTGTTATTCAATAATATTGATCATCTTACCTCAGTCTGGTCCAGTGGTTTGTGAATTATTTGTGGTGTTTTAGGTGTTTGCAATGTATATTTTACTTTTGTAAAATTAATTTCCAGTTTCTGTTGTATTTTATCAAATGTCTCAAACTACCGATACTTATCAATTGTATTTATTTGTACTCATGTTGCCGGCTGTCCTGTTAGTAGAATGTGTTGAACTACTCATGTATCTATGCTCCCCAGTATTGTCTGTTTTGTACTATGTACAGCACTATGGAAAATATTGGCACTATATAAATAAAAATAATAACAGTAATAACTGTCTCTAGCACTATGTATACCTATATCCAGTAGCATTCACCAACCTGACAGACATAGTACTTTCCTGTACCGTTGATTAACAAGTTGTTATTATATCAAATATATTATTGTAGAATTGCAAATTGTGCTATAAAGAAATAATTCTTTCAAAACTATTTTTTTTTTTATTGTAAAGGCTTTGCTGTCTTTCTTTGTGGGATTTCAACGACTGTTATTTCTCTGTGTAGGCCATTTTACAAGCAGAAGATAGTTTAAAAGAACTAGATATAGAAATAGGTGAGCTGAAGAAGCGTGGCGATAAGTTACAAGTGGATCAGCCATCAGTGCAAGAATTATCAAAGCTTCAGGTAAACACAAAGGAAATACAATGTTTTAGCAATTTTTTTGACATGTGACAATAAATGTAGGATTAATAAAGATAATTTACTGATGGTTTTTTTTCTGCTAGTGCTGGGTCATTTTTTTCTAAAACCCATCCGTATGCATGTAATATGCATGCATGTAAATCTGTCATTGAGACATTAATAGGTTCACTTCTGAATTTTAATGCAGCAATGAACTGTATATCCAGTTAATGGAGTAGGTAAACACATCACCAGTAGGAATGCCACTATCTACACATCCTCCCCTGACCTCTGCTGGCTAAGTCACATAGTACACTCTTCCATCTGCTGGTGATAAGTACTTTCAGTTTAAGCATAGGACCAGGGAAGGGGGGAAGAGCCAGAGTTGGGGAAGGGGTAGATTCCCTAATACTTCACTTGGCAGCAATGTCTTATGATGAGGAAAAAATCCCAATCTCAGATTAAAGAAAGAAAATGCACATGTCCCATGAATGATGGCTAATCAGCAATTCACAAACTGGTTTCTGGCCATTGCTTGAGGAGCTTATGCTGCATGATGTGACTACAGTGATTGCCAGCAAGCAGAGGTGTATATTGCCTTTTAAACATGGCTTTTCACGTTACTGACTGTCTTCAGTGGAGCTCGCAATCTAATTTCTACCATAGTCATAGTTTAATGTTATTACAACATTATTATTAGGTATTTATATTTTACTAATGACTTCTGCAGTGATAACTGTCCTTTGGTGGAGCTCCCAGTCTACTACCAAGTCTAATGTCCTTGCCATACCCTTAGGCCCAGTTCACTCTAGCACTAAAAAACGGTCTGTTAGCAGCTCATAACGGAACGAATCCTAATGGATGTGAACGGATCCAATGTTAAACTATGGATCTGCTCACATTGGTCCGTTGGAACAGATCCATTTCGCACACTCCACTGAACAGATCGCAAGTTTGGTGCTGCAGCCATTTTCCCGGGACAACAGAGCCCAGTGAAACTGAAACGGGCTGAAGCACTGCATTGCAGGCAATGAGAAACGGATCTTTACAACACACTGACTACAAAACGGACCATTCTACGCAGAAAAAAAATCTACTTCGGTGATGGGAGTCTGGGGGTTATGGGGGTTTGGAATGCAGCAATCAATGTTCCCTACTTGTGACATGATTATATACTCTGTACAGTGCTGCAGAAGATTTTATCGCTATATGAATACTAGCTCTAGAACAGTGTTTCTCAACATCAGCGTAGCACTGGCATTTTCCCCATTAGCTATTCAGTACCTTCCATTGTAAAACAGATACAAGCGGGATAAAAACAAAACAGAAACAGATGCGTTGGAACAGAAATCACATCCGCTCTCACAGATCTGTTTACCAAAAAGTATGAACCCATTACCAGTGTGAACCGAGCCTATGACCACTTGAGGGGGGAGGGGGGGAGTGAGGGGTGTAGGGTTAATTATTGGCAAGTTTTCAGTGTGTGAGCAAAAATAGGAGTGCCCTGGAAAAACCCATGCAGTTGTATTTAACATTTTTTGTCACATTTTTTCCCTTCTTTTCAAGGACATTTATGATGAACTATTGATGATTATTAGCTCAAGAAGAAGTGGTCTGAATCAGAATCTTGCCCTAAAGAGTCAGTATGAGAAGGCTCTGCAGGATTTAGCAGACTTGATAGAAACAGGAGAGGAGAAGATGTCAGGAGGAAGAAAATGCAGTGTCTGCTCTAGAGATGAGGTTCACATTATGCTGGACAAGCACAAGGTAAATATTACACTTTTCTAATAATTCCATACAGTTGTATAACTTGTAGTACCGTCATTTCAAATGAATGCTATTTTTTAAATATATGCAAATTCCAGTGATTCTGGTTTT
This sequence comes from Hyperolius riggenbachi, assembly GCF_040937935.1. Lineage (NCBI taxonomy): Eukaryota > Metazoa > Chordata > Amphibia > Anura > Hyperoliidae > Hyperolius > Hyperolius riggenbachi. Next base: position 370,012,157 of record NC_090649.1, on the reverse strand, counting down.
CCATTTCTCTGTAGCAGCCCTAACTTCCATGTTCTACTCACAGGGCCTTATGTGTACTGATACATGAGGTCAATATACAGTATATATATATATGTATATATTTTTTTATTAAATAAAACTAAAACAAAACTGAATATTATTATTTTTTGACAGCTCATATTTGTTTTTTAATTGGAGGCTATGTTACATAACGGAGATAAAGTGCTGCATCACAGTTCCCTCTGCATTACTATATCTCATAGGGCTTTGCTGTAAGAAACCTTCGATAATAACGTATATATAGGGCTGAAGTTTTTTGCAATTAAAATATATATATATATTTGTGGAAAAGCATAGAATGGATTGCTTTTATATGCCCCCAAAATCCAAAAAGAGGAAATCCATAAAGACCCATACCCTCAGAGAGTTGAACTCTCACAGAGAATGTCTCGGGGTGGTTGGAGAACATTTTGAAACTTCTGGTATGTAAAAGACCCAGCTACTTACAGAATACCACCCAACTCCTGAACCAACTATTGGCCCAGTACTTGAAGGTATCATTCTTGCCACTGTGCGTGTGGAGTCCCTTTACACCAGCATCCCATAAATCTGCAGGATGGCAATAAGTGCAGTATTACTTCTGCTGCTCCTGGACACTGTTTTTTTGGATTATGTAACTAGTATGATTTTAACAACAAATTGTGATGCCAAATAGCAAATGGGAGAGAGTGGGAAATTATCATTCCCTCTTATTATAAAAATAGCTTTGATTGGTGGGTTAGTGTTGACCAAATATCTGTGAGGAGCTTGCATTGCATGGTGAGTGCAAGCTTTTTTTGCTGCCGTATTCAGATGAATTGAATCAAAACCATTCCAGTGAGAATTTATAATGTGGCACCAGTGATGTCTCATTACATCTGTATAACTGCAGCAGTGCATTGCAGCATAAAATATTGCACCTTTCATATTTGTTTATAAATTGACCCCCTAGTGAGAAAAAACTTTGCAAGTCAAATATTAGAATATAGCTATGAAACATAACTAAATGATTGATTAAAGTGTTCCTAAGACATTTAATCTAGCAGCTTTTATATGGGCTCCATCATTGTCCTCTTGAGCCCCTTCGTTCCTTCACTGTCTACCCGGGTATATTTTTCAGTCATGGCCAGTAGGGCTTCGTCGCGCCCTGACCACCCTTGTTGCTCTTCAGTGGCTGAGAGCACGCTGCTCTTGCGCAGTTAGTAATGTGCAGGCGAGAACTGCCCAGGCCATGGGAATGCAGCAGGGGAGCAGCTGGCCACGCATGTGTGGTGAAGCCTACTGTGTGAGACTGGAAAATATACTGGGGGAGACTGGAGGAACGGAGGTGCCTCGGAAGATGCGATAGTGCCCACATCCTGCATAGGAAGCCCAAGATAAGTATAAAAGCTGCTTGATTGAATGTCCCAGGTTTCCATTAAAGGACTTACGAGCCCAAATATCGAAAAAAAGATAAGTACCTTAATCAGTTTTAAATGCACGGAGGACGCCGTCCGCGCCCTCCGTGCAGTTCCGCCGGGTCCCCGCAGTCTGATCGCCCCCGTGCCGCTCCCGACCCCACAGACGGGGTCGGGCTCCCCTTCCTCTCCCAAGATGGCCGCCGGAGCCGGCCGCGGCTGCGCAGTTCGCATACATGTTAGTGCGGCTGCGCAGCTCTAGGGCCTCCCCCCTCGATCCACGCTACTGTGCGTGGATCGGGGGGGAGGGCCCTAGAGCTGCGCAGCCGCACTAACGCATATGCGGACTGCGCAGCCGCGGCCGGCTCCGGCGGCCATCTTGGGAGAGGAAGGGGAGCCCGACCCCGTCCGTGGGGTCAGGAGCGGCACGGGGGGCGATCAGACTGCGGGGACCCAGCGGAACTGCACGGAGGGCGCGGACGGCGTCCTCCGTGCATTTAAAACTGATTAAGGTACTTATCTTTTTTTTCGATATTTGGGCTCGTAAGTCCTTTAAGGGAGGCAGATAATTTCACCTGATTTTCCACTTTTTGTAAGTATTCTCAGAGCTTTTCAATCAGACTGTGCATTTTTAGTGATGCAAGGTTGTGGTTACATTATATAATAACTGTGGGGTGGGTCTGTATGTTATATGTAAGTGGAGATTATGATCTTTATAATGCATATCTGAATTTAATTTCAGGAGTATTTTCAAGGCTTGGAGGCACACATGATCCTAACAGAAACAATTTTCAGAAAAATCAGCAGTTATGCATCATCTAGAGAGGCTCAGCAGCACTCTGATGTGATGGCGAGGGCTTCTGCAACACTGAAACAAGCTCACAAAAGAGGGGTGGAGCTAGAATACATATTAGAGGTATGCAGTAAACCTTTGTTAGGTGATATGCATTCTTGTTTCATTAGTGCACAATATTGTTGCATGTAGATTTCTTTTGAAACAGTTTGGAGTCTGCGACTGTTTATAAAAATGACACAGAAAATAGATTAGCAAATGTAAAAACAATCTACATCGTGCAAATATTACCATAGTTTCATGAATGACCCTTTAACTCTGTACTGTCTGTACAGCAGTGGGTGTTGATGCCTTTGTTTAAGTGATTCCATTCTGAAGAAGGGTATTTCATATCTTAACAAACAAAGACAAAAAAAAAAAAACACAAATAATATTTATGGGCGATGTGTTAAACACTTTAAAGAGATTTTCTTAGAAATTTGAAGCAATGCAATTTTTTCCCTACATTCTGTTATTGCTACAAAAATGCTGCAGGAAGCTCGTTTCAGCTTTTTAAAATCACACACTCTACGGTGCAATCACTCTCATAGGGTTCCACTGGTCTAGCGCTTTGCAAATTTGCTGCAGTCACTAGCGATCAGCAAGCACTGATAGCGGGCCCCTGTGCTTAGTGCTTATTTCCCCTGCTTTGAGGATTTTGTCTGTAGATTGGTCTTAAAGTGGACACAAACTAAAAATACAAGAGTTCAGAAATAAAATCTGTTTTCTAAATTATAATAATAAATAGCAGCCTTTTTTCAGCTGCATGATGACAAATATAAAATATTTTACATTTAATGGAGGAACCCCTCCCTTCCTTTCATATTGCTGGGGACAGAATCCGGCAAACTGGTGGAGTAGATGGTGTCTAGCAATGGAGGAATTGCTAATGACTGCCACCTGTATAACCCTAGTTATGAAAAGAGAAGGGTGAAAAGCATGCACTGAAATGCTTATAGGCTTGAAGGAGTGTTTATTTATCTTTGAATGTGTCGAGTGGTGCAACTAAATATTTTTAATTAAAAAAATGTTTGGTTTGGGTCCGCTTTAATAAGATCAGCTTTTAAATGTTCAAAAACTAAATTTGGGGACTAAAATAGTAAAACAGACCAAGAGCCAAAAAATTTAGTAGCACCTTGGGAGGGAAAAGCAGAGTCTATAATCACAAAGGCAATTACATGTAGTCCATGCGGAGAGAATACACTCAACCCAGCTTGGGTTAAAAGTGGCTCTCTGTAGATTGGGCTTGGGGGTCCAACTCTCCAAGGGTGGGCAATAGTAACTTGGATCAGGAAAAACAGAGAGAACAGAAATATCTCTGTTTTTCCAGAAAAAAAATGGAGCTATTACAGAACATCGATTTAAAAAGGGTTGCCTGTATTTTATGACAATTTATGTTTGATTTTACTGCTTGTTTTTAAATAGTTATTGTACTTATATATTGTATATTTACATATGTTAATCACATATCCTTTAGTCATGGATTAAATTGGATGAGAAATTTCAAGAGCTGAGTAGACAACTGGTATCAATTGAGAGCAACATACCCATTGTGGGACTTGTAGAGGAGACGGAGGAAAGGCTATTAGAAAGAATTCAGCTGTATCAGGTATGTGTGATATACTTATTGGCACCAACTGCTCTTCTGGTTTTTGCTTAGTTTTGATTGCATCAATTTCATTTTTTCTCTCTCTGTTTCATATTTTAGCAGTTGTTTCATTCTGAATGTATCCATATACAGTATGATACTTTGATGGCATTCTTACCTTTGTTGCTTGATGTTAGGATCAGCCATTAATCAGTGGCGCACGGAGGGGGTTGTTCTGGGTGTCTAGAACACCCCCCTGCACCGAGACCGGAAGTGGGGCTGCCGCATGGCCCGGCCGGCTGGGGAGAGAAGACAGAATAAAATGATGGAGGCGCCAGCCGCGCTAATAAGGGATGCGGGAGCCGGCTTTATTCCTCGCTCCCTCCCTCCCTCCCTCTGAATGCCCCTCGCCTGCGGTGAATGTGTGCCCGGCTCCCCCATGAGTGTGTGCGCAGCGGAGCGGTAGGTCCTCTTACCGCAGATCAGGCGCACCAGCAACTGGAGTCTCATGCTTCCTGTGACGTCATGGTAAACAGGAAGCATGAGACTCCAGTTGCTGGTGCGCCTGATCTGCGGTAAGAGGACCTACCGCTCCGCTGCGCACACACTCATGGGGGAGCCGGGCACACATTCACCGCAGGCGAGGGGAATTCAGAGGGAGGGAGGGAGCGAGGAATAAAGCCGGCTCCCGCATCCCTTATTAGCGCGGCTGGCGCCTCCATCATTTTATTCTGTCTTTTCTCCCCCGGGCAATCTTCTCCCCACACAGGGGGCGGGCACCTTCCTTCACCTATCTTATACTGGGGGGAATATACCTATCTAATCTATCCTGGGGGGCATATACCTATCTAACCTATACTGGGGGGCATATACCTATCTAATCTATACTGGGGGGCATATACCTATCTAACCTATACTGGGGGGCATATACCTATCTAATCTATACTGGGGGGCATATACCTATCTAATCTATACTGGGGGGCATATACCTATCTAACCTATACTGGGGGGCATATACCTATCTAATCTATACTGGGGGGCATATACCTATCTAATCTATACTGGGGGGCATATACCTATCTAACCTATACTGGGGGGCATATACCTATCTAACCTATACTGGGGGGCATATACCTATCTAACCTATACTGGGGGGCATATACCTATCTAACCTATACTGGGGGGCATATACCTATCTAACCTATACTGGGGGGCATATACCTATCTAATCTATACTGGGGGGCATATACCTATCTAATCTATACTGGGGGGCATATACCTATCTAACCTATACTGGGGGGCATATACCTATCTAATCTATACTGGGGGGCATATACCTATCTAACCTATACTGGGATGCATATACCTATCTAACCTATACTGTGGGGCATATACCTATCTAACCTATACTGGGGGGCATATACCTATCTAACCTATACTGGGGGGCATATACCTATCTAACCTATACTGGGGGGCATATACCTATCTAACCTATACTGGGGGGCATAGCCCTATCTAACCTATACTGGGGGGCATATACCTATCTAACCTATACTGGGGGCATATACCTATCTAACCTATACTGGGGGGCATATACCTATCTAATTTATACTGGGGGGCATATACCTATCTAACCTATACTGGGGGGCATATACCTATCTAACCTATACTGGGGGACATATACCTATCTAATCTATACTGGGGGGCATATACCTATCTAACCTATACTGGGGGCAACTATATGGGCTACCTATACTGGGGGGGGGGACCTATAGCTGGCTACCTATACTGCGGGCACCTATACCTGTCTCCACGTTGGGGGCGCATTTTACGCCCTCACCCTGGGTGCAATTTAGCCTAGAAACTGCTAGTATTTGGCTCCACCCACACCATATTTTGGCCACGCCCACACCCCACTTTCAGGAACCCCCCCCTTGGAAATCCTGGATTTTCCCATGATTAATGGTCTGCTTTCTTATTTCCTATCACTGTTGTCATTGCTAGCATTGTTTTATATATAATGTTGCCTCGTTGTTATGGGTTGATTGTGCCTCACAAGCTGACTGTGGATGTGGGTGTCTGATCATAAATGTATTTTGGTTACAGGAAAATAAGCATTATGTTCTGTTTGACAATTCTCTACAGTACTTTAAGTCAAGTTTAGCGGAGCACCAACCAAGACTTTACCTGGTTCTTGAAGATGGGAAAAGACTGCTGATGTCTGTCAGCTGCTCAGAACTAGAGAGCTTGCTGAATCAACTGGGAGAGCAGTGGCTGGCCATCACCAGCAAGGTCACCAAAGAACTGAACAGATTAGAGAATATCCTCAAACACTGTACAAGGTACATAGTATAGACTCTCCTATGCCTTACACATATAAAAAAAATAATATAAACAAATGACTTTGTTGCCCGTAGCATCTAGTTCATTATCGGTGTAATTTTTACAGTTCAGTTGTGGAAATGGGACAAAATGCCCGGTTGCTATGAGTAAGGACATTAGTATTTTAGAACGTTTTTAATTCTTTAGATGTCCCATAGCATGTATTTCTTTTTGTCACATGATACATGAGTCAAGTCAGTTATTGAACTGAAAGGATTATGAAGACTGTATGTCTTTTTAAGGCCTGAACCCATGATGTGATTTTCTCAATGATTTCCGATCCTGACGACCGCCGATACTTTGAGCGATGAGAAATCGTTTCCATGATCTCATGATGTGGGTACAGGCCCACAATCATGTGAATGTCATTTAGCGTCATGCCTCAATAACGACCATCACAGCAGATCGGATCTTTAAGATCACAGACACGCAAAGTCCTGTGATCGATTGACTTCCTGTTCACCCCGTTGTCAGGGAGACATTGCTGGATCCATCTTCCTCTGTCGTGTAGTATTTAGCTTAAAGTGAACCTCTGGACTAAAAATCTACTCAGCAGAGCTGAAAAGGCTTGGTGTTTCTTTAACAGTTTCACAGCATCAGAACTTTGTTTTTCTTACCAAAGCATTCTTTATAGCTGCATTTTTACCTAAGCTCACTCATCAAAGAAAAAAAGCCTTTTCTTTTTTTCCCTGATGCTGTGCAGAGCATGATGGGATTTCCTATGTTGTTGTTCACATTGCCTAGCAACTGGGAGAGGTGCTCAGGACACAGGCCAGTTGGAACTGTGTCTCATGCTCCCTGTCACCTCCTTTCAACCAAAAAGATGGCTGCCATCATGAAATCAAACATTTGCCTGTTCTTTTAAAACAGTGTGAGTAAGAGATTATATTACCTATCTATTTTAATTAACATAACTAATGTAACTTAATGACAGTATGTTTGTTTAGGCTGGAGTTCCTCTTTAAGCTAAAAGGATAGTTGCTATGCTTATCTGACATCAGTAGTGCCTGAGTCACAGACCTGGAGAAAGCATGCAGCCAGTGGAGCCAATCTTGAGACAAAACAGCTGATTGTTATGTTTACTATGCAAGACAAGCCAACACAAAAAAAAAAAAAAAAATCATGTACATTTTTCTTGTCAATTTTCCTAACACTTACTCTTCTGTTCATCACCTGTGTTTTCTGAGCTTCTTCTGTTTGATTGAAAATGCTGTGCACACCATCTGTGCTCACCAAATCCCCATTGTACACTGACTGGTATCTGGGCATTGGGGTCGCTGAATTTTCTGCTATGTCTTACCATTGGTCCATTCATTTGATTCAATGGAAATCATCACAGGTAGATTCAAAGTATCCCTGTAGGGAATTTTACATTTTGACGTACCACAGTGTATTGGAAATGGAAGATCAGCACACAAGACAGGCAAGTGGCTTTTCCAAAAGGGAGTCAGTAACAGCTCAATTCTATTCCTATGAGTTGAAGTTTCCTTATGCTGGGTACACACGATAAGTTTTTCCGCTTGATTTTCCACACAATCGTTTTTTCTGCTCAATTCTGTGCTCGATTCTCTTATCTTCCGCTCGTTTTACTTATCTTGTTCAATTCACTTCTATGAGAAATCGAGCCAAAAAAAAAACGATCGGAAGGAATATCAGACATGTCGGAAATGATCTATCGAACCCATCTATCGGGGGTAAAAACGTATGGTGTATTCCCAGCATAAAATACAAGAACAAATGCACAAATACACATGCACAATTATATTGCAAATCAGAGTAAAATCTTTTTTAGTATACATATGTGAACTCTTAAGATATTGTATTGATTTTTCTTATCCCACATAATCTTTTAATCATTTTCTACTCTTTTTAGGAACATTGTAAAATATTTCAAAGTTATATGAAGAGCTTAAATAACAATCTTTTGTTCTTGTAGATATAAAAATGAGTCCGCTGATCTTGTTCACTGGTTGCGGTCTGCTATGGACAGGCTGGACTTTTGGAATGAACAGTCAGTTACTGTACCTCAAGAGCTGGAAATGGTCAGAGATCATCTGAATGCCTTCTTGGTGGGTATTTGTAAATAACAGTTTCATTCAATATTATGTACGTACTCCCTGTTTCATCAGGCAACCCCGGTTTCCTACCACATCTCAAAAGCATACATACTGGTAGGTTAATTGGTTTCCACCTATGAAACTGACCCCAAACTTTGGCGAGAGTAGCACTGTGATAGCAATACATATAACTGTATGCAGTATAGTATACAAACATGTGACCAGCTTATTGAGTGTACTGTTAGGCAGGGTTCACATGCAAATTTATTTTCCTTTTTTTACCGTATCTAATGAAAGTAATTTGTTTCAATTTACAAAGATCTGTTAGGTAAAAAAATAATAGGTTGGTAAAAAGCACATTCAATATTTTAGACATTTTTTCCGAATACACTAACATTTTCACACATGGGCCCATATGTAATTACATTTTTCTCATGCATTTTCTCCTGGTGATATTTTTAAATTTGTCAATAAAATGCCTTTTGAACCACCAGCAAGCAAAAAAAAATGCTCAAAATAATTTTGATAGTACTTTTTTTACTTACTTTTTGGTACTTTTTCCATTGCAAAATGCTTAAAAGTTATTCTAAATCAAGTATGAAAAATTATCTCTGAAGAGAAAATGCAGGAGAAAAAGTGAATTGCATATGGCCCATGGAGTAATAGTTTGGTAATTTACCAATAAACATATTTTCAATTCACTAAGACCTGTTCTGCACGGAGTTTGTATGTTCTCCTCGTGTTTGCATGGGTTTCCGCCCACATCCTAAAAACATACAGATACGTTACCGGTAATTGGCTTCCAACTAAATTGGTCCTAGACTATGATACATACACTACACAGTACATACATAAACATATGACTGTGGTAGGGATTAGGTTGTGAGCCCCTCTTACAGACAGTTAAATGACAAAGAATATATAATCTGTACAGCACTGCGGAAGATCTTGGCACTATATAAATAATGATAATAAGTAGAAATCTAACAACTGTGGAGTAGGCCTCAGTTACAAACTACTACTGTGAAGTTCTCCCACTTCTGGCCAGAGTTGTGATGACTCTTCTGGTACAACTGGTCTGCCATGAGCCGAACATCTCACTTGTTTTACTGAATGCTCTAATCTTAGTGAATTGACACTTATTGGGGTATTTACCACATAAGTTGGTAATTTCACTTCACTAGTCAATGCATGTGGTAACAGACTTAGTGAAATGAGATTTTACTACATGTTCACTAATGTTCACTAAAATCAGCTGTCTGAATTACAGAATCCGTTAATACTTAGTGAATTGAGGCCAATTCCAGAACAGTGAAGAATAGTTCTGCCATCTTGTTCTGTTCTGCAATATGCCAGAGTAAGTAAACCTGATATATTTTTTAATTGTCTCGTTAGGAGTTTTCCAAAGAGGTTGATGCCAAATCCACTCTAAAGTCCTCTGTGCTGAGCAGTGGAAATCAGCTACTTCGCCTGAAGAAGGTGGATACAGCAGCGCTTCGTTCAGAACTGGCACAGATAGATAACCAGTGGACTGAGCTTCTCACTCATATCCCTGTAGTACAGGAAAAGCTACATCAGGTAACATCTTATAATACTACCTTTGCAGACTGATTATAAATTGAAAGCAATTTTATGTGTTTCCCAAATTCAAGTAAATAATATTGTATGTATTATATTCTGAAAACCTTTCTGTTAATACAATTATTTTCTTGTTACTTATACAAGATATAGCTCACACACAGGAGCTATGGTGACTGCTTCTTCCTCTGTCTTTTAAGAAAACCTACTATAAATCTAAGTAAAGACAGGCTGAAGTCTAATGCCAGGACCCTAGACCTGTACTTTTGAAATTACCCATGAGGCAAGATTGCTCAAATGATTGTACTGTATATTGTAGTGTGCTATCCTCAAGCTATCAACTAGATAATAAAATAGCACTGATGCCGCACACACAAAAAAAACGAGAGTGGGACAAAATCACTGATCTACTAATGATCTCCTGAAAACCTGGTCTGGATTTATTATATACTGTCTACTGTTAGGTAGTACAAGTATGCAATGCACGCACCCACTGCAAGAATATCCTTAATTTAGTTTTTAAAAGTTGTATTCACACACCCACTTCACCAATTTTAACTGTGATCTGATTAGGACCCAGGCAAGCATTGCAAGGTTTTGTCATATAGTAATAGAAATTCATTACTACATCTTGTCCAGGTGTGCAGGATAATTTATGTTCTCTAGTGTTCTTTAACTTAATACATTGGATCGGTTGAGTACACACTTGGGAGTTGCATTGTGTTCCCAGTAAAAACAGGAAGGCAATGCAAAGGAGGAGAAAAGTCGCATTGCACGTTAAGCCTGAGGTACGACACATACAGTGAAGCATATATTCAATAAAAAGTATACTTTGCTGCCACTGTTAAAGAACGTATTATGCTGTAATGCACTGTATGTGCCACGTTGGGATACTGGAGCCTGTTACATTGCCTTTGTTAGATCGCATTTCAACACCCCACTGTGAATATAGCCAAAGTGATGAAGATGATTATGCTTCTGCAGTTAAACACTATGTAAACAATCACTAATTACTTTACCAATAATGTTAAGGGATGAGCAGGCGAATTGGCCCCTTTTTTAAGTGAAGTTTCTTCTGGAATTATCACATATTTTGCTTTAAAATTTGCTTCTTAAATGTTTGCAGATTTCAGGGTGAAATTGCATTGAAGTCAATTGTGCCAACTTTAGCGGTTAATAGCAAATCCCCCATACATGTAAGTGTGTATACCGTAGTCTGGAGAGAGTGAACAATGGGTGCAGGCACTAGAGAGCCTGATGGTCTATTTGTGCCTAGTGGTGCTTCCTTTGAGGCTTCCTCACAGCCTCAGAGGAAGTGCTACTTGGTGCAAAATGGCTGTCAGGCTCTCCAGTGCCACTACCCACTGTTCCCTCCCCCCAGACTAAATTATGCACAACACTTGTATTATGCTAGTTTGAACTGTACCTGATGCCAAATAGCTTGGATCAATAAATATTTCACAATTTTTGCTGCAGTGCCAGACGACTGTCATCTTTGTTCTAAAACATCTGAACATACTTATTCTGAAACACTGAAGCGAAAAAAAAATTATGAGATAATGAGTTGTATGTGTAGTACAGCTAAGAAATAAAACATTAGGAGCAGAGAGCATAAGTCTAATTGTTTCCAGTACAGGAAGAGTTAAGAAACTCCAGTTGTTATGTCTTCAAAAGAGCCATTGAGCTCCATGACTTTTAAAGTCGCAGGGAACTCTGTCTTCTGAAGCTTGTTATCTCAACTGTCAGTCACTGTATTTTATTTTTCTCTCCAGAGGACAGGTCAATAGTTCACTGGTCTGCTCTGTAAAATCATTTAGAATGCTGAGAAGTGTGTAAACTTCAAATATTAGAGACTGATGCAATGTTATAAAAAACAATATATCAAATTAACTCATGCGCCTGAGAAACCATATTCCTCAAATTTATTGTACTTCATAAAATATGGGTCATTACATACCATAAAACAGATCATACAACAAACTTTAAAACAGTTTACACTTGCAAACTAGACACATGTCTCAATACCACCTTCCAATAGTAACCCCACAAGAATATAAATACTCTTGTCAATTACCCTATGGAACAGTTCCCTGAGCTGGCTTCTTTATCTAAAATCCATGCAAACGTTTGCTCTATAAATAATAAAAGGGTGCAGTCTCTAATAATATTGCACCTCTCATATATGTTTACAATAAGCGTGAATACATCAGGTTCTTGCCACCTTCACATTGAATCATGAACGGCTCTACCGTCTTCTTTACCTCACTACAGTACAGATCCGCCTCTGCCGCTCCTGCGGCTCTTTGTTATGTTGTATGCAACTCACGTACCATGGAGGGGAGGGCAGGATGAACACAAGCCTCAGAGTCTTAAGAGTCTTTTTGAGCTGGCAGCATGAGTCCGAGGCTTGTGTTCATCCTGCCCTCCCCTCCGTGAAAGGTGAGTTGCATACAACATAACAAAGAGCCAAAGGAGCGGCAGAGTCTGATCTGTACTGTAGTAAAGTAAAGAAGACGGTAGAGCCGTTCATGATTCAATGTGAAGGTGGCAAGAACCTGACGTATTCACGCTTATTGTAAAGATACAGTGGGTTTCAAAAGTATTCGGCCCCCTTGAAGTTTTCCACATTTTGTCATATTACTGCCTCAAACATGAATCAATTTTATTAGAATTCCACATGAAAGACCAACACAAAGTGGTGTACACATGAGAAGTGGAACGAAAATCATACAGGATTCCAAACATTTTTTACAAATAAATAACTGCAAAGTGGTGTGTGCATAATTATTCGGCCCCCTTTGATCTGAGTGCAGTCAGTTGCCAATAGACATTGCCTGATGAGTGCTAATGACTAAATAGAGTGCGCCTGTGTGTAATCTAATGTCAGTACAAATACAGCTGCTCTGTGGGGGCCTCAGAGGTTGTCTAAAAGAGAATATTGGGAGCAACAACACCGTGAAGTCCAAAGAACACACAAGACAGGTCAGGGATCAAGTTATTGAGAAATTTAAAGCAGGTTTAGGCTACAAAAAGATTTCCAAAGCCTTGAACATCCCACAGAGCACTGTTCAAGCGATCATTCAGAAATGGAGGAAGTATGGCTCAACTGTAAACCTACCAAGACAAGGCCATCCACCTAAACTCACAGGCCAAACAAGGAGAGCGCTGATCAGAAATGCAGTCAAGAGGCCCATGGTGACTCTGGACGAGCTGCAGAGATCTACAGCTCAGGTGTGAGACTCTTTAGACAACTATTAGTCATGCACTGTACAAAGTTGACCTTTATGGAAGAGTGGCAAGAAGAAAGGCATTGTTAACAGAAAGCATAAGAAGTCCCGTTTGCAGTTTGCCACAAGCCATGTGGGGGACACAGCAACCATGTGGAAGAAGGTGCTCTGGTCAGATGAGACCAAAATCGAACTTTTTGGACAAAATGCAAAACACTATGTGTGGCGGAAAACTAACACTGCACATCACTCTGAACACACCATCCCCACTGTCAAATATGGTGGTGGCAGCATTATGCTCGGGGGGTGCTTCTCTTCAGCAGGAACAGGGAAGCTGGTCAGAGTTGATGGGAAGATGGATGGAGCCAAATACAGGGCAAACTTGGAAGAAAACCTGTTGGGGACTGCAAAAGACTTGAGACTGGGGCGGAGGTTCACACAATGACCCTAAACATAAAGCCAGGGCAACAATGGAATGGTTTAAAACAAAATATATCTATGTGTTAGAATGGCCCAGTCAAAGTCCAGATCTAAATCCAATCGAGCATCTGTGGCAAGATCTTAAAACTGCTGTTCACAAACGCTGTCTATCTAATCTGACTGAGCTGGAGCTGTTTTGCAAAGAAGAATGGGCAAGGATTTCAGTCTCTAGATGTGCAAAGCTGGTAGAGACATACCCTAAAAGACTGGCAGCTGTAATTGCAGCAAAAGGTGGTTCTACAAAGTATTGACACAGGGGGCCGAATAATTATGCACACACCACTTTGCAGTTATTTATTTGTAAAAAATGTTTGGAATGATGTATGATTTTCGATCCACTTCTCACGTGTACACCACTTCATCTTTCACGTGGAATTCCAATAAAATTGATGCATGTTTGAGGTAGTAATGTGACAAAATGTGGAAAACTTCAAGGGGGCCGAATACTTTTGCAACCCACTGCATATGCGAGGTGCAATATTATTAGAGACTGCCCCCTTTTATTTATTTATTTATAGAGCAAAAGTTTGCATGCATTTTAGATAAAGAAGCCAGCTCAGCGAACTGTTCCATAGGATAATTGACGAGAGTATTTATATTCGTGTGGGATTACTATTGGAAGGTGGTATTGAGACATGTGTCTAGTTTGCGAGTGCAGGCTCTTTTAAAGTTTGTTGTATGATCTGTTTTATGGTATGTAATGACCCATATTTTATGAAGTACAATCAATTTGAGCAAGATGGTTTCTCAGGAGCATGAGTTAATTTGATATATTGTGTTTGTAGTTGGTGGGGTGTGAGTCGCCCCATTTACGCAGTGCAGCCAATTTTATTGATTTCTTGATAACAAGCACTACAACAATTTTTATATATTTAATGCTATAAAAACACTATATAACTGAAAATAAAAATATGAGAATATTTTCTTTGCTACTAATGTTCTAGTAATTATCCGTACTACACAACCAATTCATTATATCATCATTTTTTTCCCGCTCCAGTGTCTCTTTAAAGGTAGTTTCAAAAGTGAACAATTAAGAAAAATTCTCTTTACAAATGCATGAAAATGTTCAAGACATTGACAGAAGGTTTCAATTGCAGAATGGGTTCCATGACACGTTTTTTAACATGATTGACTGGATTTCATGGTCTTCAGACATACTTCTTGTATACTTGCACGAGGTTGCTGGCACCAGCCTACTAATCACCTGACACACCTAACTGCACAATAGTAAACAGTACAACTGTCATCTATGTGTTTACTATTTACCTACATCCAGGTAAAATTTGTAAAATTAGAATATCAGCAAACATTCATTTATTTCAGCCTGTTAACAAATGAAACTAATATATGAAATAGACTCATTACATGCAATGTGAGATATTTCAAGCCTGTATTTGTTATAATTTTGATGATTAGGGCTTACAGCTTATGAAAACGTCCAAAATCTCAGAAAATTTGAATATTGTGAAAAGGTTCAATATTCTAGGCTCAAAGTGCCAGACTGTAATCAGCTAATTAATCCACAGTGTCTGCAAAGGATTACTGAGCCTTTAAAAGACAACTGAAGTGAGAAGAATATGAAGGCTGCCATATTTATTTCCTTTTAAACAATAACAGTTGCCTGGCAGCCCTGCTGATCTCATTGGCTGCAGAAGTGTCTGCATCACATACCTAAAACAAGCCTTTAATCTTGCAGATCTGACAATAATGTCAGAAACACCTGATCTGCTAATGCTAATGGGTTTATGGCTAAATGTATTGAAGGCAAGGACAGCCGGGCAAGTAGTAGTGCTTAAAAGGAAATAAATACGGCAGTCTCCATATCCATCTCACTTCAGTTGTCCTTTAAATGGTCTCTCAGTTTGGTTGTTCAGTAGGAATTGCACTCATGGGAAAGACTGCTGACCTGACAGTTGTGCAGAAAACCATCATTGACAGCCTCCATAAGCTGGGAAAGCCTCAAAAGTTAGGTCAGTGGTCCAAAGTCCTCTTTTCTGTTAAGAGCAAATCTCGCATCTCATTTGGAAACCAAGAACCCATATGTCACAGGACCCCTCCTGGCTGGACCGCAAATTGCCTTCCAATAGGTTTCAGCACACAGACCATGCAAGCTGTGGTTGTGATCGGTGCGCAGAAACCGCCAGAACTTGGGCAGCAGACCGATCAGAAGGGAGCCTGTGGGTTACGGTAATTACGAATTACACACTATTTCAGGGTATAACTGCCACCACCTCTGTTTTCTGAGACAGAGGAACTCACTGACTAGCTGAGCCTAGATCTACAAATAAAAACGGTTAAACACACTCTATTCTGTCTAGCTAGCAACAAAAGTAGCGTCTCTCCAGAAGTTTGGGTTCAGTTTCTGTATGGCTGAATAATAGGGTAGCTGAACAAACAACTGATGATAGCGTCGGTTTACTAATGCAATATACATACCGTATTTTCCGCCATATAAGACGCACTTTTTCTCCCTAAAAAATGGGGAGAAAAAGTCCCTGCATCTTATATGGCAAAGGCAGGGAATCCCCGACTCATGAACGCCCGCTGTTACGCACCGCCGACCCGCTGTCATCGGGGATTCCCTGCCTGCTCTCTTCTGTGCCTCTGCTTCCCTTCTCTGTGTCCCCGCTGCCCGTGTATAGCGGCAGGCTTTGCCTCACCATGTCGCCGCATGCTGTCCCGCGTATAGCTGCAGGCTTTACCTCCCCCATGTCGCCGCATGCTGTCCCGCTGTCCCCATATACAGTAGCGTCAGGCTTTGCCTCCCCATGTCGCCGCATGCTGTCCCGATGTCCCCGCTGCCCGCCTATAGCTGCAGGCTTTGCCTCCCCCATGTCGCCGCATGCTGTCCCGATGTCCCCGCTGCCGGTGTATGGAGGCAGTCTCTTACCTTTCCAGCAGCGCCCGCGGGACATCGGGACAGCCGACCTCTTCACCGCTGCACTTCTCGCTCTAGTGTTGGCTTGTACTGATGACGCGTCATCAGTACAAGCCAACACTAGAGCGAGAAGTGCAGCGGTGAAGAGGTCGGCTGTCCCCGCGGGCGTTGCTGGAAAGGTAAGAGACTGCCTCTATACACCGGCAGCGGGGACATCGGGACAGCATGCGGCGACATGGGGGAGGCAAAGCCTGCAGCTATAGGCGGGCAGCGGGGACATCGGGACAGCATCCTACACGGCTGTTCCGTGACAGCACCCTACACCTAAGTTACTGCTAGTTCTCTGCTGAGAGGAAGAGAGAGCCCAGATTCTATTTTAATCACGATCGATGCAGAGAATCGATTGCGATCGCATTTTCTTCACGGGCGGTTCAAGGACGCGTATGCGGCCACGCAACCGTCCGTGACACCATAGTCTGGGGGAAAAATAGGAAGGCACACACTCCAAGATGTTTGAAGTCCAGTGTGAAGTTTCCACAGTGTGTTGATTTGGGGAGCCATGTCATCTTCTGGTGCTGGTCCACTGTGCTTCATTAGGTCCAGAGTCAACACAGCTGTCTGCCAGGAGATTTTGGAGCACTTCATACTTCCTTCGGGGGGGGGGGGGGGGTTAGTAGTGTTAGGTATAGGTAAAGGAGGGCTCATGTGATTGTTAGGTAACGATTAAGTCAGAGTAGAATTCCAGCAAATTTACCTATATTCCACTAATGGTAAAATTAGATTAAATTTACCAATATTCTACTAACTGGTAAATCCACAGCAATGGTAAATGTGTGTCTGGCAGATGCTGTCACGCATCCAATGGGCTATAATGGACATGGTCAAAGAGAGAAGTGGAGGGGTAGAGAAGACTACAAAGGAGGAAGAGCAGTGATGAGACTCAGGGCAAGTAATGTCTTCCTGGCTATGTGGATGGGGAACATGCCATGACAGAGTATGTATTGAAACAAATTACTCAAGAGAAACTTGACCAATGGGTCTAGTCAAGTTGAAATACTAGAATATGTAAATGAGATTTTAAACTAGGATCTGGGGGGAGGCGGGAGGATAAAGTCTCAATACGTAGACAAGATGAGGTAAAAAGACAGTGGGAACCTATCATTATGGAGGGTGGAGAGGGGGGTGGGGACAGTGTAAAGATTAAGGAGGTTGGTAAAAATTCAAGTAGCCAATTTCATGTAAACAAAATTGGTAAATGTGGTGGTAAAAATATAAAGTGCATGGTAACCAATGCTCGGAGCCTTGCAAATAAAATAGACGAACTAGAGTTCATTCTGAATGACAAAGGCTATGACATTGTGGGAATAACCGAGACATGGATGGATGAAAGCCATGACTGGATAGCTAATTTAAAAGGATACAATGTGTTTAGGAGGGATAGAACAGGGAAAAAAGGTGGAGGGGTTTGTCTCTTTGTTAAGAATTCTCTTACAGCTGTCCTCAACGATGAGATGGAGGAAGATTGCGAAGATGTGGAGTCCGTTTGGGTAAATATTCATGGTGGAAATAAAAGTTGCCAATTGCTTATTGGGGTATGCTACAGGCCACCTCTTATTAATGAAGCTGCAGAACTGCGATTACTACAGCAGATTGAAAAAGCTGCAGGTAAAAATGAGGTCATAATTATGGGCGACTTCAACTTTCCAGACATTGACTGGAGTATTGAGGCTACCCATTCTGGTAAAAGCAGCAGATTTCTGGCAGCACTACAGGACAATTACTTGACTCAAATGGTAACTGAACCAACTAGGGGGCATGCGTTACTGGATCTGATCATTTCTAATAGACCAGATAATGTATCAAATGTGCAGGTTCAAGAACATTTGGGAAATAGTGATCACAACATGATAACGTTTGATTTGGTGACTGATAGGCCACGGGGCAGCGGGACCACTAAAACTATGAATTTTAGAAAAGCAAAGTTCACTCAAATTAGGCAGGCACTAAGTTTGGTGAACTGGGATAATGTACTACAAGGGGAAGACACTGAAGGGAAATGGCAAGCTTTTAAACTTATACTCAATTAATACTGTAGTATGTATATCCCATATGGAAACAAAATGTCTAGGAATAAAAAAAGGCCTCTATGGATGAATAGAAAGGTTAAAGATAAAATGAAGAGGAAAAAGAATGCCTATAAGGTCTTAAAACAGGAGGGGACCGAGGCTGCACTAAGCAATTATAAGGAGTGCAATAAAAATTGTAAAAAAGAAATTAGGCAGGCAAAGATTGAAGCTGAAAAACAAATCGCTAAGGATATCAAATCTAACCCAAAAAAGTTTTACAAGTATATTAACTCTAAAAAAAGAAAGGTTGACTGTATAGGACTCCTAAAGGATGAGGATGGGAACTCAATGGTGGATGACCAAGGTAAGGCAGAGTTATTAAATGCTTTCTTTGCTTCTGTCTTCACAAAAGAAACAGCACTGTTGCAAACTACAGAGGCAGAAGAGTCTCAATCTTCTAACTGTAATATTAAATACTTAACGCAGGAAGAAGTGAAGGCAAGACTAAATAAATTAAAAATAGACAAGGCACCTGGCCCGGATGGCATGCATCCTCGGGTCCTAAGGGAATTAAGTTCAGTTATAGATAAACCCCTTTATCTTATCTTTTGTGACTCTCTTGCAACTGGCAGAGTCCCAGTGGATTGGCGTACAGCCCACATTTTCCCATTATTTAAGAAGGGCAAAAAATCTGATCCAGGAAATTATAGACCTGTAAGTTTAACATCAGTTGTATGCAAACTATTTGAGGGGTTACTAAGAGATACTATACATGACTTCATAGTAGAAAATAATCTTATTTCTCAGCATCAACATGGGTTTACTAAAGACAGGTCCTGTTTGACTAACATGCTCAGCTTTTATGAGGTAGTGAATGCTAATATGGATATTGGGAATGCTGTAGATGTGATATACTTGGACTTTGCAAAGGCCTTCGACACTGTTCCCCACAAAAGTCTGGTGCAAAAGTTGAGGATGCAAGGACTGGGGAAGAGTCTGTGTTCATGGATTGGGAACTGGCTAATGGACAGAAAACAAAGAGTTGTGGTCAATGGATCGTACTCAAAATGGGAGACTGTTAGCAGTGGGGTCCCACAGGGGTCTGTTCTGGGTCCAGTGCTCTTCAATTTATTTATTAATGACCTAGTAGATGCAGTAGTGAGCAATGTTGCTATTTTTGCAGATGATACAAAATTGTGCAGAATCATCAACTCTCAGGAAGATAGTGTCATATTGCAACAGGATCTGGATAGGATGGCTATATGGGCACATACATGGCAGATGAAATTCAATGTTGACAAATGTAAGGTCATGCATTTTGGACGTACTAATGGTCTAGCACCATACAAAATAAATGGGATACAGTTGGGGACATCAAACTTGGAGAAGGACTTAGGAGTACTCATTGACAACAAGTTAAATAATCGTACTCAATGCCAAGCAGCTGCAGCTAAAGCTAACAAAATTTTGGGATGCATTAAAAGGGAAATAAAAACTCGAGATGCTAGCATAATATTGCCCCTGTTTAACTCTCTAGTAAGGCCACATCTGGAATATGGAATTCAGTTCTGGGCACCACATTACAAAAAAGATATTGCAGTTTTAGAGCAGGTGCAGAGACGAGCAACAAAATTGATGCGTGGGATGGAAGGTCTCACTTATCGAGAAAGGTTAGATAAACTGGGTTTATTTAGTCTAGAGAAAAGACGCCTTAGAGGGGATCTAATTAACATGTATAAATACATCAGAGGGCAATATAATACCTTGGCGGATGAGCTTTTTGTCCCTAGGCCTTCTCAAAGGACTAGAGGACATGATCTGCGCATGGAGGAAAAACGTTTTAACCATTTATTTAGGAAAGGGTTCTTTACAGTAAGAGTGATTAAGATGTGGAATGCATTGCCACAGGAAGTCGTTATGGCAAACTCTATACCTGCATTTAAAGGGGGCTTAGAGGCTTTCCTTGCGTTGAAAGACATCCATGGCTACAATTACTAGGTAATGCCTAATGATGTTGATCCAGGGATTTTATCTGATTGCCATCTGGAGTCGGGAAGGAATTTTTCCCTTTAGGGGCTAATTGGACCATGCCTTGTAAGGGTTTTTTCGCCTTCCTCTGGATCAACAGGGATATGTGAGGGAGCAGGCTGGTGTTGTACTTTATACTGGTTGAACTCGATGGACGTATGTCTTTTTTCAACCAAAATAACTATGTAACTATGATCCCCTTATGTGTCCCCTTTTAAGATGTAAGTCTTATTTGTGGGTGACCATGGACCTTAAAGGGGATGAACTAATGACAAAACCTTGTCATCAACCTCAAGAGGTATTGACCCAAATCATTCAATAACCAAGTAAAACATCAGTTTATTTTAAATATTTTGAAAAGATATTTACATAAATACAAATACACAGTATCCACATAAGTAAAAGTCATGATTAAACAGTTTACAAACATTATGCATAGTTCCAAATAAGGGTACCATGAAACTGGAAATTGTCCCTTATATCATGTCCACCATTATATAAGTATCATGGAAATCCTCTTTGGGACTAATATATCCATATATTTAACAGTTTATGTACAGCCGAGGTAAACATTCAAGTTTCTTGACGCGTTTCGTGAAACATCAGACCATATAATATTCACTTCTTCAGGAGTAATGAATTTCCCGGCTAAATTCTACCGCGTAATTGGCTGGAATCAATCAAAATCTTAGGAAAAAGGTATGCTTCATAGCAGGATTCATATAATTGCAGTTATGTCAAATTAGAAGTACATGAAGAACCCACAGTACGCAGGTAACTGTTTGCTGTCGGCTGTCAGCATGACAGCATGGAGTCTGAAGGTATGGCTCAGTGTGCGTTCCAAATAACAGAGTATGTAGTTAGTACTGTATGTAGAGCTTGTGATGACTGGTGCCCCACTAATGGTGAAGTAGCCATTTATTTTAGATGATATTTGCTCCAGGAATTTTATATACTAATTTATCTATTGTGGTTTGCATTCAGCTACAAATGGACAAACTACCTTCCCGCCATGCCATTACAGAGGTGATGACTTGGATTTCTCTGATGGAAAATGTCATTAAGGAAGATGAAGAGAACATAAAAAATGTTGTAGGATGCGAAGCTATTCAGGAATACCTTCTGAAATACAAGGTAATTTGTCATGTTTAACAATTTAAACCAATGAATTGTATAGTTTAGAAAGCACTTTTTCCTGTACAGCAGTGTTAATGATGCTTATACCCTATACTGAGTCAGATTACTTTGTTGCCTGGCCTGTTTTAAGGGGTGGGGTGCATCACCGTGCAGGGTGCAGTGGGGAGCATGGGTACATGCAGCGTATGCAGCCGAGGGATATAGTTAACTCTCCTCTCTGAGACCAACATGCAGCCCATCTTCTTCCTCGAAGGCATCATGTCTCTTGGGCTACGTAATCAGGGTGTTACCAATGAGGTTGGACACCTAAGAGAAAAAAGGATGGGCCATGAGTGGATCTAGAGAGGTGAGTTACTCCTTCCCTCTTCTGCCGCATAGGCTGGTGGGCATTCTGGCTGCCTATACTAGGAGGCTCTATGGTTACCTATACTGGGTAACTCTGTGGTTACTTATGCTGTGCGGGGGGGGGGGGGGGGGGGTTTCCCTGGCTAGCTATACTTGGTTAGGTTCTAAGACTTCCTATATTGGGGGTCTCTAGCTACCTATACTGGGGGAGACTCTCTGGCTACCTATACTGGTAGGGCCCTCTGGCTACCCATACTGGACGGGTTCTCTGGCTATCTATATTGGGTACTCTGTGGCTTTTTATACTGGGGGGGGGGTGTCACTGGCTACCTATATTGGATAGGCCCTATGACTACCTATAAGGAGGGGGGGGGGCGGAGGGGGGAGGGGCTTTCTGGCTACCTATACTGGAGGGAGGGGTGTGCTGGCTACCTATATCGGATGGGCTCTCTGGCAATCTATACTTAGGGATGAGGGCCTCAGGCATAGTCACCAAATTGCTGCAAAATTGCCATGCGCAGACATTGCATGAAAATTTACACACAGTGCATGTTTTGCAATTAGCGATACCTAGGTAACCAGCATGTTTCTAGGGTGATGCATGCTTTACTAGTATGGTAACATGCCTTACCCCAGCAACCTGTACTTTACCATGGTAACATGTAGCACCAATTGCACAACATGCACTACATTAGTGACGTAAGTTCCAGTAAAAGTGTCAACATTGTCTGCAGGGTAGTTTTATGGCTATTTGGCAAATATGCCCCTTTGTCAACACTCCTATCACCTTAAACACTGGTTGTTTCACAGAAATCCAGTTTATTTGCCAGGTTGTTTTACAAGTATAGTGATGGTAAGACTATGGTAAGAGTGCATCAGGCATGATTTGGGGGTTAAGGTTAGGTTAGTTTATTAAGGGAATTGGTAATTTACCCCTTGGGATGCTTTTTAAGAAATGGCTTCTTTACACCAAGAACAAGTAAAACTGATATATAAAGGAGGAAATTTAAGATTCTTGAGTCTATGGTTTGCTTCTAAAGCAGGGGTCTCAAACTCGTGGCCCGCGGGCCATTTGCGGCCCTCGATACAATATTTTGTGGCCCACGCCGGCAAAAGCTTCCTTATAGTTCACTTCAGTGCTCCCAAGTAATCCGCCGCATCCCCGCCGCTAAACGAGGGCTGCAGAGCCCCCAAATCGCCCGGGGGGGGCAATCCGCCGGCATTTCCTGGAAGGGACAGAGCTTTAAGCTTCAGCTCTGCCCCTCCTGACATCAATCGCGGCGCATTGCCGCCTCTGCCCGCCCCTCTCACTCTTCCTTCACAGAGAGGTGCGGGGAGAGGCAGCTATGCGCCGCGATTGATGTCAGGAGGTTCAGAGCTGAAGCTGAAAGCTCTGCCCCTTCCAGGAAATGCCGGCGGATTGCCCCCGGGCGATTTGGGGGCTCTGCAGCCCTCGTTTTGCGGCGGGGACACGGCGGATTACTTGTAATGGGAGCACTGAAGCGAACTATAAGGTAAAATCGGCAAAATAGCTCGCTTCAGTGTGAATTTGATGTTGATATAAAAATCAATGCAAGGGATGAGGGGGGGGGGGGGCGGGATGGGGGGTGTCGGGTTGCTGCTGATTGACTTTTTTTGTGAAATCCCTTATGTGGCCCAGCCTCATCCTGACTTTGCCTCCTGCGGCCCCCTGGTAAATTGAGTTTGAGACCCCTGTACTATAGTAAGAAAACAAACTAGTAGGTTTATTAATTGTCATTATGTACTGTTGTGTGTGTGTATAACTGAAGTTATGCAGAATATCAGTTTATAACTAGTTTGAATATGGGCACTGATGTAAATGGTTTGGTGTTTCCCAAATAAATAAAATACATGTGTCCTAACAACGTTGTATGCTGCTGATACTAGTATAAACTATTATCTGATTTTTTTTTTCTAGGGATTTAAGATTGACATAAACTGCAAACAGCTGACTGTGGACTTTGTGAACCAGTCAGTGCTGCAGATCAGCAGCCAAGATGTGGAAAGTAAGAGAAGTGACAAAACTGATTTTGCTGAGAAGTTGGGCACTATGAACAGACGATGGCAGATCCTCCAAGGCTTGATAACAGAAAAGGTAACAGTAATAAAGCTGCTGTGCTCAGTATCTGGTCTTGCATGCTTTTTTCCTGGACATTGGTGGCCTTTATATGTGGAGGTCTTGAGGGTTAAGTTATCTGACAGTAAATGCCAGTGTTAAATGTAAAGTAAATATTATGTGTGTTGGAATATTGTAAGAAACCTCTTGCTGATTTATAACGACAGGTGCAAATGCATGTTTGCACCTGTCGTTTAAACTTCCTGTCGAGACAGGAAGAAGTGAAGCCTGCCGGAACCCAGCGGAGTAGGAGCAGCGGTGACAGCGGGGACACGCGCCGGTGGAGCAGGTAATGTATTGCCGCTAGCACGCCGATATCGACGCACTCCCGACCCGCCGGCGATTGCTCGCACGCAGCTTATTCTTCCGCACTGACGGATCGACGGGAACGATTGATTTCGGACAGAAATCGTTCGTTCAGTCAGCGTTTGCGCAACGATTTCACAGCAGATTTGATCACAGTGATCGAATCTGCTGTATATTCGCGGGTAAATCGTTAGATGTATGGGCCCCTTAAGAGGTCTCAGTAGACCTCTGTACACATTAAGGGGCCCATACACTTAACGATTTTCCCTGCGATATACAGCAGATTCGAATCTGCTGTGAAATCGTTGCGCTAACGCTGACCGAACTATCGATTTCCGTCCGAAATCGATCGTTCCCGTCGATCCGTCCGTGTGGAAGATTTTTCTCGATCGCCGGCGGGTCGGGAGTGCGTCGATGGCGGTGTTCGAATGTCCGACGACTGACGCTAGCGGCAAAACATTACCTGATCAGGCTGGCGCGTATCCCCGCTGTCACCGCTGCTCTTCTCCACTGGACTCCGGCAGGCTTCACTTCTTCCTGTCCCGACAGGAAGTTTAAACAATAGAGCGCCCTCTACTGATTAAACTTCCCCGGACAGGAAGTACAGTGAAGCTGGAAGCCCTGGAGCCCAGAGCGGAGAAGAAGACAGCGGAGACCGGGGGACTCACGCCGGCCGGATCAGGTAATGTATGCAGGGGGGGGGGGGTTTTGGCAGCGGCAGCTTCACAGATGGTGAATCGATTTCATGCTGAAATCGATTCACAATCTGTTTGCAGCAAAGGCAGCCATACGATCCCTCTCTGATCAGATTCGATCATAGAGGGATCTATCTGTTGGTCGATCTGATGGCAAATCGACCAGTGTATGGCTACCTTTAGTCAGAGCAGGGGTGCTTATCTAATATATCCAATTTTCAGCCAACCAGATAGTGCCATAATATCTGAGGGTAGAGTTACAAAGACTGCCATAGTAAACATATTGTAAAATGACAAGTTACACATTTCTAAGCCTGGCCTTATTACAGAGAGGATATTTTCTATAAAGACTGGTGGATGCAGACAGCATTGCTGATATGAATACACTAACCTTTAGGGCCCTTTTACACTTAATCAGTTGCTCTCAGTTAAAACGGAAAGAAAATTGATTTTCAAAGTAATGCCCATGTTTTCCTATGGCACCTTTTACACTGATTAACATGTTTTAACTGAAATCTTCTTCCCAATGCAATGCTATGGAAAAAACGCGTACCAACGCGTACTAACGCACACTAACGCACACCAATGCATACTAACTGATTAAGTGTAAAAAGGGCCTTAGTGGTAACTTTCAGAGGTAACATAAAGGATACATTGAATGTGTAATAAAATATTGAACATGAGAATTGTAATAACGCATGATTACTTACAGTAGTGCTGACTTTCTTGTCTCTGTGCAGATCCAGCTGCTGGAGGGCTTGTTGGAATCATGGATGGAGTATAGAAACAATGTGCAGAATTTGAAAACGTGGTTTGAGAAGCAGGACGCAAAGTTACAGAAACAGCAGAGCATTGGAGATCAGGCCTCAGTCCAGAACAGCTTGAAAGATTGTCAGGTAATCCAATAAAATATATTGTGCTTTTACCTTTCAATCTTGTACAGGGCATACAAATCGCAATACACAATTATAGTTATTTATTATCAAAGCAAATAAGGACAACAAGCAATGCGACAGAAAGAAAGAAACTTATTAGAGACAGATTGGGAAGATAGGACTCACTACTGCTAGTTATAAAAGTTTATTGAAAAAGTCAGCGACCAGATGAGAGTGGTACAAACCGATGCAAGTATAAGTCATCATTGAGAGAAAACAGACATTGAACGCAAAGTTACTCCATTAAGCAGGACAAGTAATGGATAAACATTGACATGATTATCAGGAATCATTATTCGTCCAATTATTGCATTATTGATCAGTAACCCTTTTTATGATATTTGAAGCACGCTTACTTATAACACTTATGATACCCTTACTAATGTGACATTCTACCATATAGCTATTTGGGTATGATAGAAGTCAGTTCAGTTTGGACAACGTGATAGTACTAGCAGCAGATTCATCCAGTCCAGTTTGTACCATTTTTCACATAATTTCGTCTCAATAGGAATTGGAAGAGTTAATCAAAGAAAAGGAAAAAGATGTGGAGAAGGTTGGACAGAGTGGACTTTCCTTAGTTCAGAATAAAAAAGAAAAGGTTACCACTATCATCATGGACAATCTCAGTGAACTTCACCAGTCTTGGGCTAACCTGGACTGTAGGGTATGTTCTGATAATTATTGTAAAAGGCTGATTGCATGATTCATGTCGTAATATGGTTTTTACATAGTGTGGTGACAACAGAAACAGATGCCATGATACTTGGTGCTTAGTTCAAACCTTTCTGCTCTTGACCCATATCAAAAGTAATTCTTCCTTCTTTTTAAAGGATACCACAACCGAAGGGTTGTGGTAAAATTGATTGCATCACTGGGTTGGTAGTAAGCAGCACATACCTCCTGTCCCTCCAGCCCCCCTCCGTCTTGTGCCGTTCTCATGCTATCCCTCCCGGTGTTGTGCGACTTGCTTGAACTTTGCCCAGGACATACTGCGCCCTGTGCGCACAGTATGTCCTTCCCCCTTCACTTCTGGCCGGCGCATAATGCGAGGCTCAGAAGCACACTGTCCCCTCTGTGCTGCGTGTGCGCTCCATTACACCAAGCGTCGCATGACCTTCGGTTGTGGTATCCTTTAAGTTTTATGAGTTGCTGTTAAAGAGGAACTGTAGCCAATGATTGAACTTCATCCCAATCAGTAGCTGATACCTCCTTTCCAGCAAGAAATTTTTTACCTTTTCTCAAATGGATAATCACGGGGCTCTGTATAGCTGATATTGTGGTGAAACCCCTCCCACAGTGTGATGTCAGAACCTAGGTACTGACATCACACTGTGGGAGCCTTGTTGTATTGTGGGAAATAACAGCTATTTCCAACTGTTAAAAAAGCAGCATCTCCTTCCATAGACATCACCTGCCAGCAGTAAAGATGTCTCCTGTGATAAATTTCAGAATGTAAATCAGATAGAGGAAAGATTTTACAATGGGCAAACACTGACTAAATCATTTATAAATAATTATTGTAAAAAATATGAACTTTTTTTTCATTACGTTATTTTTACTGCAGTTCCTCTTTAAAGCTGTGGACAAGATACTAATGGTGTGTACACACTTGAAAGATAAATGAAATATCTTAGACCAATTTTACCACCTTCCATGTAGTATGAGTGCCATACTCTACACAGTCTATTCTATTGAGCTGAACTCCCCATCAGATAAAATCTTTGCAAGATGCTGCACACACAGATGCTGTACAGATTCAAAAGATCAGTATCTGCAAAAGATCTGTTCCTGCAAAAGATCCGTTCCTGCAAAGTGCATTCATAGTCCATGATATCTTCAGATCCTTATACACACCTTATTTAACAGACATTCATCTGCATATCTGACAATCATCTGCAGATCTGAAAATCCATCCTGGTGGATCTGATCTGCAGATGAATGTCTGTTAACCTCCCTGGCGGTAAGCCCGTGCTGAGCACGGGCTATGCCGCCGAAAGGCACCGCTCAGTCCCCGCTGGGCCGATTTGCATAATTTTTTTTGCTACATGCATGGCGACGGGGGAAGCCCTCCAGGAGATCCCGTTCTTTGAACGGGATGTCCTGATCGGCGATTGGAGGGGCTGGGGGGATGCCGCTGAGCAGCGGCTATCATGTAGCGAGACCTTGTCTCGCTACATGAAAAAGAAAAAAAAAACATTAAAAAAAAAACGGATTTGCTGCCCCCTGGCGGATTTTTAGCAAACCGCCAGGAGGGCTAAACAAGGTGTGTATGAGGATCTGAAGATATCATAGACTATGAATGCATTTTGCAGGAACGGATCTTTTGCAGGAACAGATCTTTTGCAGATACTGATCTTTTGAATGTGTACACTACAGCATCTTTGTGTGCAGCATCTTGCAAAGATTTATATCTGATGGGGAGTTCAGCTCAATAGAATAGACTGTGTAGAGCAGGGGTGCCCAATAGGTCGATCGCGATCTACCGGTAGATCGCGACCGCCTATTTAGTAGATCGCGGCCTCCTGGCCGCGTCACATCACATTTTGCAGCCGGCATCAAATTCTGCTGCCGGCTGCTGGCCAATACAAAGCGGGGAGGAGAGAGGAGGTGTGGCTGAAGAGGCAAGAACCGCCCCGGTTCTGCCATGGCGGATGACGAGCAGAGACTTCAGGAATCAGGAGGAAAAATGCCCGACAGCGCTATCAACTATGCAGCCCAGCTGAAGCCGCAGCTTGCACTCTCCCCCTCCGTCATACAGTACGTGCAGGAAGCCAGACCTGGTCCTTCTCATTGGCCGCCCTGCAACAACAGTTTATAGATCGCAGATTCGCAGGGGCAGCTGGATGGCCAGGTAACTCATCACACATGGCAGCGGCTGACAGAGGGTAAAACATCTCGGCGGGGCACTGGAGGCAGGAAGCGGAGCACACAACAGGCAACTTTCACATGTTGCCTCGGTGCAGATCAGCACCCAGATATGTGCCACTCACTGATTCCGCTTCTGTCCACGGAGAGACTCACTGCCATCCATCACAGTCTGTGAGCTGCTGTGCCTGATGCTGCCCAGCTTCCCCTCCTATCCAAATAACAGGACAGGTTTTTGCCTCTGGTCCCCTGTGGTTTCAGCTTGCGCTGGATATCCCTTTGCTGTAGTTAAGCACTCGGCAGCCTCCGTGACTCTGGCAGCTGACGTTTCTTAGCGTCCTGCCAGGTCAGAAGAGGAGGTCAAAGGTCTTGGAGCTGCCGTGCTGCTGGGGCTGACACTCGTGGTCCAGGCACCGTGTGGAGATAAGAGACAGCTTTGGTAACACTCTCTCTCACATTCCCTCTCCCTTTCTCTCTCTCTACCCCCCTCTTTCTTTCCCACTGTCTATCTGACCCCTCCCTCCCTCTTTCTCCCCACTCTCTCGCTCTTTCTGCCCCCTCCTTCTTTTTCTTCCCACTCTTTCCCTCTCTCTGCCCCCTCCCTATCTTTCTTTCCCTCTCTCTCTCTGCCCCCTGCCTCTTTCTCCCCCACTCTCTGCCCCCTGCCTCTCTTTCTCCCCCACTCTCTGCCCCTCCCTCCCTATCCTACCTACCTAGGCTAAAAGCACCCATCACTACCTACCTATGCCAAAGGGACCTATCCCCACCTACCTATGCCAAAGGGACCTATCCCCACCTACCTATGCTAAAGGCACCTATCCTTACCTACCTATGCTAAAGGCACCTATCCTTACCTACCTATGCTAAAGGCACCTATCCTTACCTACCTATGCTAAAGGCACCTATCCTTACCTACCTATGCTAAAGGCACCTATCCTTACCTACCTATGCTAAAGGCACCTATCCTTACCTACCTATGCTAAAGGCACTTATCCTTACCTACCTATGCTAAAAGAGACCTATCCCTACCTACCTATGCTAAAGGGACCTATCCCTACCTACCTATGCTAAAGGGACCTATCCCCACCTACCTGTGCTAAAGGGACCTATCCCAACCTACCTGTGCTAAAGGCACCTAACCCTACCTACCTGTGCTAAAGGCACCTATCCCTACCTACCTATGCTAAAGGCACCTATCTCTACCTACCTATGCTACAGGCACCTATATCTACCTACCTACCTACCTATGCTGAAGGGACCTATACTTAGCTACCTATACTGGAGGCACTTGTACCTGGGGCTGTTCATGACGGGGATGGGGGGGGTCTGCAAAACTTTAAATGTTGGTAGATCTCCTGGACTTGGCAAATTTTAAAGTAGCTCGCGAGCCGAAAAAGTGTGGGCACCCCTGGTGTAGAGTATGGCTCTCATACTACATGGAAGGGGGTAAAATTGGTCTGATATCTTTCATTTATCTTTCAAGTGTGTATGTAGCATTAGCTTTTACTTTTGCTGTTATGCACATTAAAACAAGGCTTAAGTGACCCTGTAGTAAAAGGAATATTAGAGCTATAACATTTATTTCCTTTTAACCTTCCCAGCGTTCAATTTCCCCAGGATTTCTGTGCAAACAGTGATAAAATTTATTTTTTAAACTTTTTTTTTCCTGTAACTTGCTAAAATGTGTCAAGCAAGGGTCTAGTATACAGTGCAGGAGAGTATTGATGTATATGCATGTTTATACTGTTCACAGCATGTTTTTTTGAACGGACATTTCTGTCCATACCGCTAGGGAGGTTAAGCAATGCCAATTACTTAGCTCTCCTCTTCTCAGGATTAAGGCCTGGAACCCAGTGCAAAACGCTAACGCTAATCACAATCGCTAGCGTTTTGTATGAGTGGTTTGCAAGCGATTTAATGAACGTTTTCAGTAGCGATTTTAAAAAGTGTATTCAATTTGCCAGCGGTTGTGTAGCGATTAGCGTTTTTAATTCTGATTGATCCTTTCAATTAATTTACATTTTGTTACATTGTGCAGCAACTTCAAAACGCTAGCAAAATCGCTCTGTGCAGGTTTTGATGAGCGATTATGCCAGCGTTTATATACTTTACAATGCAGAAACGCTAACGCTAAATGCGATAAATGCTGCATGTCCTGCGTTTTGCGATTTGGCTCCAGTGGAATTTAGCCCATCCATTATCCATCAGCTGAGCATTTAGGGAAATCGCTAGCGGTTTGAATCGCTCCCTAAACGCTCAGAAAATAGCTCTAGTGGGTTTGAGCCATAAAACTGGAATGTATTCATTGTGAGAAATCAATTACCGTAATAAGAATGAATACTTTGCAAAAATGCTTTTTGACTTGAAAATGTAAAATATATATTTAAAAGATATTTTTAAAAATTAAAAAAAGGTATTGCATCAACAAGAAAAGGTTAATTTAAAAAAATAGAAATTATGATTAGGTTTTGCTACTTAAGAAATACATTTGCATAAATTAACAGAAGGCAGTTAAATGTCTTTGTGACAGCATACTTTTTGGTTAAATATCTTCACATTTGTTGATTAAAATTATAGCGTGTACAGCACTAAAGAGAGTAAGAAAAAGAAAGAACATAAGGTAACATATAAAACTCACAGTTATAAAATTAAATCGGCTGTTAATTGCTTTGCTGCCAATCACAACATCCATCATATAAGTACACATGCCAGTGGTTAGTAAGAGCCTGTACACACTGGCTGCATTGCACTGAGTTCTTAAAATTGCATGCGTTTTTTTTAAATCGCAAGGTCTTTTGAAAAAATCATGAAAATCGTCATGACCTGTACACAGAGGTGTACAGTCGCAGTGACTGCTGCACTTTTTAAGCGATGCGTTTAAAAAGCGCATGAAAAATCGCAGTGCATGTGATATTAATTACATTTTTTAGGTAAACAATCAGGAAACCTGGAAAATATAGCCTCACCAAAATTGCAATCGCATCACAAACGCACAGAAATCGCAAGTAACATTTTGATGAAAAACGAAATCGCATCACATGCGATTGCACTCGATGGTTTTCAGTGTGTATAGGCCCTAAATGCTTCACTGAGTACCAGCATGCTAATATGCACTTATTTATACATACTGTGAACTGGATTTCCCATGAACAGTTGCTGCTCATTGTGGCTTTCTTAAATCAAACCCTCTCTGTATAAAAAGGTTTAAAAAAAAAATCTGTGGTGAATGTCTTGAACTCTAGATTAAATAATGTGCTCTGTACATGCTGCCAATAACTGTATTGTAGCACTCATTAGCATGCTGCTAATGAGTGTAATGTGACCCTAAGTACATTGTGGTTACATGGAGAATCCTGCTTGAGTTTATTTAACATTATCCAATTTTCCTGCAAAGCTCCTGCAGTCGTCTTTGGTAAGAGGAGAGTTGGCAAAGAACACATGAAAGTATCTATTGTTTCTTCCTTAGCTGTGGTCATAAGAGTGTACAGAACGCATAAAAAAAACATTGTCACTTTGATATCGGGATGTTCAATGAAATGCAAATAATACGAAGTTGATGTAAATTGCTATGCTAATTTTCTGCAAATTTAGGCAGCTTGAAAATGGAGGAATCAAGCGGCTCCGTTTGACGGGCCCATTTTAAACAGCATAAAATTAGCAATTGCCAATTTGCCATCAGCCCAGAATTCTTTGCCTTTCTCTCATATCTAAAACGGCTTTTCTTTTTTAAATAAAAACAAAAACAAAAGACAAAACCTTTACTGCAGCTTTCAGCAACTGACACTTATCATTTACCAGATTTGATTTAACCAAGCAGATTGAAGCTTCTCTAAATGTCACTAATCTTTTGGCTTTAGTTTGCAAGGCAAATCATTGCCAACCAAATGCTATAGAAGTACAGTGTTGTTTTTGGTCCAATAGTCCTTCCTTTGTAGATGGAGCAGCCGTGTAAATATCTCAGAACAAGGAGCTAAAGTCTCACAAGCTGACGGCTAAGAAAATGTGATGCCTTTTGTTGATCCTTAACATGAAGCCATTATTTTATGTCTCTATTGTTTTGCACAGGTGTGTCAGCTGAAGATATTGTTACAGTCAGTACTTGATCAGTGGAGCATTTACAAGGAGGTTTATGAAGAGTTGAACAGCTATTTGATGGAAGCCAGGTATTCTCTGTCCCGCTTCCGGCTTCTGACAGGATCCATGGAAGCCGTCAAAGTCCAAGTGGATAACTTGCAGGTGAAAAATGTTGCTTTCCTATATTGAAAATCAGTGATTCGTGTTGAAACCGATCACTGAAGTTGTTATTGAAGCACCAGTAGTGGGTTTCATACGCTGGTAATGGAAATACATTAGCCAATATTACTTCTTTTGAAAATGTTCCTTAATCGCTGCTCAGTAATTTCTCATCTATTACTCTGAATCTTAACCTCCCTGGCGTTCTGAACGTTTTTTGCACATTTTTCTTTTTAATTTATCATGTAGCTAGCCTAGCGCTAGCTACATGATTCCCCCCTCCCTGCGGCGTCCCTCCCACCCCTCCGATCCCCAACGGCGCAATCACCCGTCCGGAAGTCCCGTTCAGAACGGGATTTCCAGGAGGGCTTCCCCCGTCGCCATGACGACGCACGTCGTGACGTCACAGGGAGACCCGATCCACCCCTTTAGCGCTGCCTGGCGCTGATTGGCCAGGCAGCGCACGGGGTCTCGCCTGGGGGTGCCCTGCATCGCGGCGGGTAGCGGCGGATCGGTGGCGGGCGGCGGCGATCGGGTGAGGCATGCAGCAAGCAGAGTGCTTGCTGCGTGTTTAAAAAAAAAAATATTCAAATCGGCCCAGCGGGGCCTGAGCGGTGACTTCCGGCGTCTCTGGACAAGCCTAGCTCGTCCAAAACGCTAGGGAGGTTAAAGGACAACTGACCTGAGAGGGATATGGAGGCTGCCATATTTATTTCCTTTTAAGCAATACCAGTTGCCTGGCAGTTCTGCAGATATTTCATGTATCAGTAATGTCTGAATCACACACCTGAAACAAGCATGTGGCAAATGCAGTCAAACTAAAGTCAAACATGATCTGCATGCTTGTTCAGGGTCTGTGGCTAAAGGTATTAGAGACAAAGGATCAGCAGGACAGCCAGACAATCTGCATTGTTTAAAGGGAAATACATATGGTAACCTCCATATCCTTCTCAGGTCAGTTGTCCTTTAAATGGATCCACAACATATGGTTACAGTGAGTGCAAAAGTTTATGCAAAGAATTGGTCCTACCAGTTTATTTATTTTGGAAGGTATCCAATAATAACCAGGCAAAGTTTAGAGGTATGATCACCCATCTTTTTACTTACATAATTGTGAAGTTAAAGTGGACCTGAACTCTTGCACAGGACAAAAGGAAAACCTAGAAAAATGCACCCTGTATGTATTTAGAGAGCTTATCCTGTTTAATTCCCCCTCATTTGTGTCTAATCACAAGTTGTAATTTAATCTCTCCCCTGTGCCACATGACTGCCATGGCAGAGATGGCAGATAAGCTCATTTTAAAGCACAGGATGTTAACAATATTCTTCCATGAATCAAGAAGTAAAACAGTGCATTTATTTTAGGATTTGTATCAGGTGTAACAAATATTATTTTTGTTTAAAGGTTATTATGCTGTTGCATATCTTTTAGAGCAGAGAGGAGGTCTGAGTTTAGGTCCACTTTAACATGTATTATACATTCAATACAATTTACCAACATCAATGCAGAGCATCAACTTGCTTACATAATCCATTGACTTCATATCTATTTGGGGAGACCATTACATTATCTGGACAAGAATATATATATATATATATATATATATATATATATATATATATATATATATATATATATACTGTATATATTTGTTGTAGACACTGTATTGACCTGAAGAAGCGGGCCAGCACAAATGAAACACATTGACCCTTTTAAGTGTTCTGGGCAGGCGGATGTAACAGTACGTGAGAAACCTTGCCTTTGCTTTGTAATGCATTGTGTAGCAAAACATTTGTGGTGACACAGTGGTGCGATCAAAATTAAACAGAATTTCTGCTGAATACTAGGGGCATATCGACTTAACACCAGAAATTACTGTACACTCCCTTGCTTACCTCATGTGCGTGGTACATTAGTTGTGTAATGCGAACATTAAATAGGTAATGCAATTATGCGATGTGCTATGCCAGTTAAAGAGGAACTGTCGCGAAATGTTTAAAATTTTAAACACAGACAAATAAGAAGTACATTTCTTCCAGAGTAAAATGAGCCATAAATTACTTTTCTCCTATGTTGCTGTCACTTACAGTAGGTAGTAGAAATCTGACATTACTGACAGGTTTTGGTTTAGTCAATCTCTTCATGGGGGATTCTCAGCATGGCCTTTATTCTTTATAAAGACATTCCCCGAAAAAGGTTTATACAAAGATGCTGGCCAGCCTACCTGCTCACTGCATTTTTGGCAGTTGGACGGAGCAACTGCCATTCACTAAATACTTTTAAAAATAAAGAAAACCCTGAGAACCCCCATGAGAAGATGGGTTAGTCCAAAATTTGTCAGTAATGTCAAATTTCTACTACCTACTGTAAGTGACAGCAACATAGGAGAAAAGTAATGTATGGCTCATTTTACTCTGGAAGAAACGTACTTCTTATTTGTATATGTTTACATGTATTTTAAATTTTATTATTTTCGCGACAGAAGTCCTTTAAGTAAATACCAGTAAAATTGTCAAGAACATTGTGCACACACTAATTTTACTGACATTTTGTGAATATGCCCCATGTCTAGTATTTGATGGTGTAAAATAGTAGACAAGGAAAATGATCAATATCATAAAGATATAATTTACCTTATCTACCATGTATTGCATAATGTGGTCTTGTAATGTAACTTAAGTAATAGTAGTTACTTCATTGAGATTTAAAGATTTGTGACCAGAGACATGTAAATAATTCTAGGTGAATGAATAACGTACTGTAGTTAATGTAATTTTAAAAACGTAGGTCCTTTAACACGTGTATTGAAATTATCATGCTGTCAGACTGTATACTTTTTTAAACAAGACTTGAACTAACTTTGTTACATGCTCTTACAGAGTCTACAGGAAGATCTGGAGAAACAGGAGAAACTTTTAGGCAAGTTTGGTTCTGTAACCACCAAGCTTCAGAAAGAATGCAACTCCTCCATTGCAGAAACACTGAAAAGCACTTTAAAAGAGGTTACCACAAGGTAAAAAGCAGATATTATTTAAGTGACATCTAAGCATGTGCTTGTTGTTCCCATCAAGCTCTTGAAATCCTCTCTCGAAGCAATGTACCAAAAGTTTGGAAAGATATAAATATTCCACTTCAGATTCAAAGCAGAATACCAAGCGATGCCTCCGCAACCATTTAGCTTCTTTTTAAAACCTTTCTATAACTTGGCTAAATTTGGAATATGGTGGGATTTTTTTCCGATCCTGCAATATATTGGGTTTGCAGAGTTCTAAATCTTACATAATGAATTGCTTACGAAGTTAAGGGGCATGCATATTTTTTTTTAAAAAACAACATATTTCAAATACTTTTAACTTAATTATCAGCATAAGAGGCTGGTAATATAAATTAGTCTTAGATTATAGCACATTGGTCATATATTAGCACACAGGCCTGACCTTAGAGTTATATTTTGCACTGTAATGCTTTTTAGGAACTGTATTGCAGTGTAGACCAGAAACGAGTGTTCCAATCTAGATTATTTTAGTCTGTTTGGATACTTAAAGAGGAACTTCAGCCTAAACAAACTTACTCTCAATGAAGTAACTACTATTACTTACAGTAAGTTACATTACAAGACCACATTATGCAATACATGGTAGATAAGGTAAATTATATCTTTAAGTTACATTAGTTATGTTAATTGAAATAGATAGGTAATATAATCTCTTACCCACCCTGTTTTAAAAGAACAGGCAAATGTTTGATTACATGAGGGCAGCCATCTTTTTGGTTGAAAGGAGGTGACAGGGAGCATGAGACACAGTTCCAACTGTCCTGTGTGCTGATCACCCCTCCCAGTTGCTAGGTAACGTGAATAACAACATAGGAAATCCCATTATGCTTTGCACAGCATCAGGGGAAAAAAGCCTGGGCAGTTTTCTTTGATGGGTGGAGCTTAGCTAAAAATGCAGCTAAAAATGATGCTTTGGTAAGAAAAACAAAGTTCTGATGCTGTGAAACTGTTAAAGAAACACTAAGCCTTTTCAGTTCTGCTAAATAGATTTTTAGTCCAGAGGTTCACTTTAAAGAGAACCTGTACTGAGTAAAAATATTTAAAATAAACACATGAGGTAACTTCAAGTGAACATTACAGAGTTACCTTGCCAACAGTTCCTCTCAGAAGCTCACCATTTTCTTCTGACAATAATCCCTTCCAGTTCTGACAACATTTTGTCAGATCTGAAATATATCAGTTGCTGTCAGTAAAATATCAGTTGCTGTCAGTTATAGCTGAGAGGAAAACTGATGTACCAGGTAATGTCCATGTTTCCCTATGGCTCAAGTGGGCGATGTTACAGTTTAACTGTGTGCTGACCAGAAAGCTGTTATGGGTAATGGCCATTTTCAAAATGGAGGACGGAAAATTTCCTTGATCACAGTGAACAAACAGGACGTGGGACAGGAGAAAGACACCGAGGAGTAGACTACATGGAAGGTAAGTATGACTTGTGTATGCTTATTTTGACTTTTCATTTTCAGTTCAGGTTTTCTTTAAGAGTGTGCATAATTTTTATACCTTTACAGTATTTTTACCCTTTTTTACAGTGTGTATTCAGGGTATCCAGGGCTGGTTCTAGACATTTGCTCTCTGAGGCAAGCTTTAGAATCCAATCACACTCACTCACACACATATGCACAAGTGTACACACACACACACACACACACACACACACACACACACACACACACACACACACACACACACACACACACACACACACACACACACACACACAAAACAGACATAGCATAGTTTAAGGCAGTCTGCTACCTCCCCTCTGCATCTCCTTCCTTATTGGGTCCAGGCCTTATTGGCCTTCCCAAAATGCTCCGTAATGCTGCTGTGCAATTTAAAGAAAAGGATACTCATTGGCTTTGTCACTTGCTGCTTCCTCTGGAATAGAGAGGAACTTAGGTAATCAGGTGCCCCCCTTATAAGCTCACAGAGGTATCTGGCATATATCTGTCATCAATTTGTAACTTCCAGACTGTATAACAGACCATATAAATGAGTCTATCTTTTGTTTCAGTCTTGGTAAAGTACTTGTTTCAGTCTTGGTAAAGTACTGGGGTAGGAGTCCAGGAGTAGATGCAGAAGTCATGGTAGCAAATTAAATCCACAAGCTGCTGACAGGTGACTAATTAGCACAGCTGAGGGATAACTGATTCAATCACTGAAATGTACTACTTTGGCATCTACTTCCTGGGGAGGTTTGCAAGTTATGAACATGTTTTGGACGCAAACAGAGGGAATCAGCTCACTGGTTTAAGTAAAACTCCTTTGTGTCCGAATTGCAGTCTTGGCGTTGCTGATTCGTGCTCCCAGTGATTGGGCTGGATTAAGTGGACTTTCCTCCTTGCTTTATAGGCAAATCTTTTGTTCCATGCTGTTCAGGTGTAAATCTACAAGGCTGTAGCTTAGAACAGCATTTACTAGCCAAGAAATGCTGTGAAGCAGTGCTGCTTTTCTGACAGGTGTTAGGTGTCAGATTGCCAATCAAGGGCTGAAATTAACTGTGTGGTACCCACATGATTATATGTCAGTTTTCTCCATGTAGATCTGGGCATCAAATCAGGTAATTTAGGTTCTGGCAGCACTCCAGTAAATTAGGCATTGCATAGACAGCAATGTTAACTGCGTGGCAGCAGTTCCCCCTAAATATTGTTTTTAGGCAGCACAGATAATGATGGAGGGGGGCTTTAGTGGAGAATGCGGTGCTAATATCAATGGACATTGTGGTGGTGGTGAGGGGTCGGTTAGAGTTTGGTACTGATATTTTACTATTGCTAAACCTAACCCTATTCTCACTTGAACTCTCCAAGTGAGAACAGAGTTAGGCTTAGCAATAATAAAAT
The DNA here is from genome assembly GCF_040937935.1 of Hyperolius riggenbachi. Lineage (NCBI taxonomy): Eukaryota > Metazoa > Chordata > Amphibia > Anura > Hyperoliidae > Hyperolius > Hyperolius riggenbachi. The sequence goes on along the minus strand of NC_090649.1, from coordinate 369,973,068 downwards.
ATCTGTAAAGATTACTACCATATTATCCATTGGCCAACAGTAGAATAATGATGATTACACTGGTACTCTACTAGTGGCTATCCCTGGTAACCAAATTTCTGCAGCACCTTCTTAGATGTACACTTGGGCATTGCTGTGAGTAGAACAGATTATCTGTATACTGTAGTTGCTATTTTTTGGTGTTAAACCACATGTTGGCTAAGGCTACATGGTTTTAGGCTTATTGCCCTTGTATGAGACTAGGTGAGGTTAAAGAGACACTGAAGCGAAAAAAAAATTATGATATTATGATCTGTATGTGTAGTACAGCTAAGAAATAAAACATTAAGATCAGATACATCAGTCTAATTGTTTCCAGTACAGGAAGAGTTGAGAAACTCCAGTTGTTATCTCTATGCAAACAAGCCATTAAGCTCTCCGACTAAGTTAGTCGTGGAGAGGGCTGTTATCTGACTTTTATTATCTCAACTGTAAGTGAACTGTTTACTGTTTCTCTGCTAGAGGAGAGGTCATTACTTCACAGACTGCTCTGAAAGACTCATTTTGAATGCTGAGTGTTGTGTAATCTGCACATATTAGATAATGATGCAATGTTAGAAAAAACACTATATACCTGAAAATAAAAGTATAAGAATATTTTCTTTGCTGCTAATCTTCTAGTAATTATTCATAGTACACAACCAATTCACTTTTATTCATGATTCACGATTATTATTTTTCATAATAATTATTCTTGGTTGTTATATCAACAGATGGAATAGTTTACTGGAAGACGTTTCAGAACAGCTGCACTCAAGCAAGTCTCTGCTTCACTTGTGGCAGAAGTACAAAGATTTCTGTAGTCAATGTTCTGCCACAGTCCAGCAGCAAGAAGACCATACCAACCAGTTACTAAATGCTGCAAATAACAAAGACATAGGCGACGATGAGATTGCTACCTGGATACAAGATTGCAGTGTAAGTACAAGAGTTCCTTAACCACTTGCCGACCGCCCACAGCCCATGGGCGGCGGCAAAGTGGATGCCTTAAGGACCGCAATACGCCTTAGGGCGTTGCGTCCTTTTCCTATGCCGGGGGAGCGATCGCGTCATTGATGACGCGCGCTTCCCCCGGCAACTGGCTCCGCCCACCCGCCGTAACATCCCGCCGGCCATACGGAAGCGCCGGCGGGATGTTAACCCCGCGATCGCCGCTACAAAGTGTATAATACACTTTGTAATGTATACAAAGTGTATTATACAGGCTGCCTCCTGCCCTGGTGGTCCCAGTGTCGGAGGGACCACCAGGGCAGGCTGCAGCCACCCTAGTCTGCACCCAAACATACTGATCTGCCCCCCCCGCCCACTGATCGCCCACAGCACCCCTCAGACCCCCCCCTGCCCACCCCCCAGACCCCTGTTTGCACCCAATCACCCCCCTAATAACCCATCAATCACTCCCTGTCACTATCTATCAACGCTATTTTTTTTTATCTCCCCCCCTGCCCCCTGCCCCCTCCTGATCACCCCCCCACCCCTCAGATTCTCCCCAGGACCCCCCCCCCCCTGTGTACTGTATGCATCTATCCCCCCTGATAACCTGTCAATCACCTGTCAATCACCCATCAATCACCCATCAATCACCCCCTGTCACTGCCACCCAACAATCAGCCCCTAACCTGCCCCTTGCGGGCAATCTGATCACCCACCCACACCAATAGATCGCCCGCAGATCCGACATCAGATCACCTCCCAAATCCATTGTTTACATCTATTCTCTCCTCTAAACACCCACTAATTACCCATCAATCACCCATCAATCACCCCCTATCACCACCTGTCACTTTTACCTATCAGATCAGACCCTAATCTGCCCCTTGCGGGCACCCAATCACCCGCCAACACGCTCAGATTGCCCTCTGACCCCCCCTTATCAATTCGCCAGTGCATTAATTACATCTGTTCTTCCCTGTAATAACCCACTGATCACCTGTCAATCACCTGCCAATCACTTATCACCCATCAATCACCCCCTGTCACCCCCTGTCACTGCCACCCATCAATCAGCCCCTAACCTGCCCCTTGCGGGCAATCTGATCACCCACCCACACCAATAGATCGCCCGCAGATCCGACATCAGATCACCTCCCAAATCCATTGTTTCCATCTATTCTCTCCTCTAAACACCCACTAATTACCCATCAATCACCCCCTATCACCACCTGTCACTGTTACCTATCAGATCAGACCCTAATCTGCCCCTTGCGGGCACCCAATCACCCGCCCACACGCTCAGATTGCCCTCAGACCCCCTCTCCCCCCCTTATCAATTCGCCAGTGCATTAATTACATCTGGTCTTCCCTGTAATAATCCACTGATCACCTGTCAATCACCTGCCAATCACCTATCACCCATCAATCACCCCCTGTCACCCCCTGTCACTGCCACCCATCAATCAGCCCCTAACCTGCCCCTTGCGGGCAATCTCAACACCCACCCACCCACACCATCCGATCGCCTGCAGACCCGCAGTCAGATCACCTCCCAAGTGCATTGCATCTGTTCTCTCCTCTAAACACCCACTAATTACCCATCAATCACCCCCTGTCACTGCTACCCATCAGATTAGACCCCCATCTGCCCCTAGGGCACCCAATCACCCGCCCACACCCTCAGACCCCAGCCCTGATCACCTCACCATTGCATTACTTGCATCTATTCCCCCCACTAATCACACATTGAGACACCCATCAATCACCTCCTGTCACTACCTGTCACCCCCTAGCACACCTACCCATCAGATCAGGCACTAATTTGCCCCGTGTGGGCTCCTGATCACTCGGCCAAACCCTCAGATCCCCCTCAGACCCCCTTCTGATCACCTCCCCAGTGCATTGAGTGCATCTATTTTCCCCTCTAATCACCCCCTGAGACACCCATCAATCACCTCCTGTCACCCCCCTAGCACTCCTATCCATCAGATCAGGCCCAATACAACCTGTCATCTAAAAGGCCACCCTGCTTATGACCGGTTCTACAAAATTCGGCCCCTCATAGACCACCTGTCATCAAAATTTGCAGATGCTTATACCCCTGAACAGTCATTTTGAGACATTTGGTTTCCAGACTACTCACGGTTTTGGGCCCGTAAAATGCCAGGGCGGTATAGGAACCCCACAAGTGACCCCATTTTAGAAAAAAGACACCCCAAGGTATTCTGTTAGGTGTATGACGAGTTCATAGAAGATTTTATTTTTTGTCAAAAGTTAGCGGAAATTGATTTTTATTGGGTTTTTTTCACAAAGTGTCATTTTTCACTAACTTGTGACTAAAAATAAAATCTTCGATGACCTCGCCATACACCTAATGGAATACCTTGGGGTGTCTTCTTTCTAAAATGGGGTCACTTGTGGGGTTCCTATACTGCCCTGGCATTTTAGGGGCCCTAAACCGTGAGGAGTAGTCTAGAAAACAAATGCCTCAAAATGACCTGTGAATAGGACGTTGGGCCCCTTAGCGCACCTAGGCTGCAAAAAAAGTGTCACACATGTGGTATCGCCGTACTCAGGAGAAGTAGTTTAATGTGTTTTGGGGTGTATTTTTACACATACCCATGCTGGGTGGGAGAAATCTCTCTGTAAATGGACAATTGTGTGTAAAAAAAATCAAACAATTGTCATGTACAGAGATATTTCTACCACCCAGCATGGGTATGTGTAAAAATACACCACAAAATACATTATACTACTTCTCCTGAGTACGGCGGTACCACATGTGTGGCACTTTTTTACACCCTAAGTGCGCTAAGGGGCCCAAAGTCCAATGAGTACCTTTAGGATTTCACAGGTCATTTTGCGACATTTAGTTTCAAGACTACTCCTCGCGGTTTAGGGCCCCTAAAATGCCAGGGCAGTATAGGAACCCCACAAATGACCCCATTCTAGAAAGGAGACACCCAAAGGTATTCCGTTAGGAGTATGGTGAGTTCATAGAAGATTTTATTTTTTGTCACAAGTTAGCGGAATATGACACTTTGTGAAGAAAAACAATTCAAATCAATTTCCGCTAACTTGTGGCAAAAAATAAAATCTTCTATGAACTCACCATACTCCTAACGGAATACCTTGGGGTGTCTTCTTTGTAAAATGGGGTCATTAGTGGGGTTCCTATACTGCCCTGGCATTTTAGGGGCCCTAAACCGTGAGGAGTAGTCTTGAAACAAAAATGACCTGTGAAATCCTAAAGGTACTCATTGGACTTTGGGCCCTTTAGCGCAGTTAGGGTGCAAAAAAGTGCCACACATGTGGTATTGCCGTACTCGGGAGAAGTAGTATAATGTGTTTTGGGGTGTATTTTTACACATACCCATGCTGGGTGGGAGAAATACCTCTGTAAATGACAATCTTTTGATTTTTTTACACACAATTGTCCATTTACAGAGTTATTTCTCCCACCCAGCATGGGTATGTGTAAAAATACACCCCAAAACACATTGTAATACTTCTTCCGAGTACGGCGATACCACATGTGTGGCACTTTTTTGCACCCTAACTGCGCTAAAGGGCCCAAAGTCCAATGAGTACCTTTAGAATTTCACAGGTCATTTTGAGAAATTTCGTTTCAAGACTACTCCTCACGGTTTAGGGCCCCTAAAATGCCAGGGCAGTATAGGAACCCCACAAATGACCCCATTTTAGAAAGAAGACACCCCAAGGTATTCCGTTAGTAGTATGGCGAGTTCATAGAAGATTTTATTTTTTGTCACAAGTTAGCGGAAATTGATTTTAATTGTGTTTTTTCACAAAGTGTCATTTTCCGCTAACTTGTGACAAAAAATAAAATCTTCTATGAACTCACCATACTCCTAACGGAATACCTTGGGGTGTCTTCTTTCTAAAATGGGGTCATTTGTGGGGTTCCTATACTGCCCTGGCATTTTAGGGGCCCTAAACCGTGAGGAGTAGTCTTGAAACGAAATTTCTCAAAATGACCTGTGAAATCCTAAAGGTACTCATTGGACTTTGGGCCCTTTAGCGCAGTTAGGGTGCAAAAAAGTGCCACACATAATGGTATCGCCGTACTCAGGAGAAGTAGTATAATGTGTTTTGTGGTGTATTTTTACACATACCCATGCTGAGTGGGAGAAAGATCTCTGTAAATGGACAATTGTGTGTAAAAAAAATTAACAAATTGTCATTTACAGAGATATTTCTCCCACCCAGCATGGGTATGTGTAAAAATACACCCCAAAACACATTATACTACTTCTCCTGAGTACGGCAATACCACATGTGTGGCACTTTTTTGCAGCCTAACTGCGCTAAGGGGTCCAAAGTCCAATGAGCACCTTTAGGCTTTACAGGGGTGCTTACAATTTAGCACCCCCCAAAATGTCAGGACAGTAAACACACCCCACAAATGACCCCATTTTGGAAAGTAGACCCTTCAAGGTATTCAGAGAGGGGCATGGTGAGTCCGTGGCAGATTTCATTTTTTTTTGTCACAAGTTAGAAGAAATGGAAACTTTTTTTTTTTTTCTTTTTCCTCACAAAGTGTCATTTTCCGCTTACTTGTGACAAAAAATAATATCTTCTATGAACTCACTATGCCTCTCAGTGAATACTTTGGGATGTCTTCTTTCCAAAATGGGGTCATTTGGGGGGTATTTATACTATCCTGGAATTCTAGCCCCTCATGAAACATGACAGGGGGTCAGAAAAGTCAGAGATGCTTGAAAATGGGAAAATTCACTTTTTGCACCATAGTTTGTAAACGCTATAACTTTTACCCAAACCAATAAATATACACTGAATGGGTTTTTTTTAAATCAAAAACATGTTTGTCCACATTTTTCGCGCTGCATGTATACAGAAATTTTACTTTATTTGAAAAATGTCAGCACAGAAAGTTAAAAAAATCATTTTTTTGCCAAAATTCATGTCTTTTTTGATGAATATAATAAAAAGTAAAAATCGCAGGAGCAATCAAATAGCACCAAAAGAAAGCTTTATTAGTGACAAGAAAAGGAGCCAAAATTCATTTAGGTGGTAGGTTGTATGAGCGAGCAATAAACCGTGAAAGCTGCAGTGGTCTGAATGGAAAAAAAGTGGCCGGTCCTTAACAGGTAGAAAGCCCTAGGTCCTCAAGTGGTTAAAGGAATACTATCGATTCACATATTTTTTCCAATTGACACAGGAATTGTTTGGGAAGTGCTGCTAAGTACTGGTGTATACATTTTAGTAGCAACCTCCTTGTTTACTGTTATCAAAATACTTTCAAACTTTACTGACGCCAAAACTGACGTCAGACTGAGCGATGAGGAGAGGGGAAACTCCCCTCACACTTGATCAGTTAACTCTATGGGCCTGATTCACAAAGCGGTGCAAACACTTTGCACGCCTGTGAAAAGCCCTTCATCACGCCTAAACTTAGTTTAGGCGTGATCTGAAGGAATTCGCGCGAACTCCCGCGCGCAAAGTTTTGCGCGCTTAGCGCTGTGCGGTACGCACGCAGCGCACCGTGCTTCGCGCGAAGTGCCCATTAAGCCCTATGGGACTTTGCGCACGCTAACAGCTGCAGTTTCTGTGTCCTGTGTTTCTGACTGAAGTGTCTGAAGAAAGCAGAGGAAATGTAACTAATTGTCACAGCTTTTCATACTGTTTTTGCTTTCAGAGTTTGATATGTTTGATATTTGCTTTCTATAGTCTGATATGCAACTCTGGCTGTGCATTGAAGCAGACACCCCTTCTGCAATTGATTTGTCCCAATATAGCTACCGTATATACTCCCAAGCAAGCCGACCCGCATATAAGCCGACCCCCCAACTTTTACCTGAAAAAAACAGGAAAAAATGATTGACCCTCATATAAGCCGGGGGTAGGAAATGCTGTCCGTGTGATCCCCCCAGTGTGTCTTGGTATAGTTAGTATAGTGCCCAGTATGGGTAGGTGGTGCCTCAGTATAGCTAGTAAAGTGCCCAGTATAGCTAGTATAGTGCCCAGTATAGGTAGGTAGTGCCCCAGTATAGCTAGTATAGTGCCCAGTATAGCTAGTATAGTGCCCAGTATGGGTAGGTAGTGCCCCAGTATAGCTAGTATAGTGCCCAGTATAGTTAGTATTGTGCCCAGTATAGCTAGTATCGTGCCCAGTATAGCTAGTATAGTGCCCCAGTATAGCTAACATAGTGCCCAGTATAGCTAGTATAGTGCCCCAGTATAGCTAGTATTGTGCCCAGTATAGCTAGTATAGTGCCCAGTATAGTTAGTATAGTGCCCCAGTATAGCTAACATAGTGCCCAGTATAGCTAGTATAGTGCCCCAGTATAGCTAGTATCGTGCCCAGTATAGCTAGTTTAGTGCCCAGTATAGCTAGTATAGTGCCCCAGTATAGCTAGTATCGTGCCCAGTATAGCTAACATAGTGCCCAGTATAGTGCCCCAGTATAGCTAGTATCATGCCCAGTATAGCTAGTATAGTGCCCAGTATAGCTAGTATAGTGTCCAGTATAGCTAACATTGTGCCCAGTATAGCTAGTATAGTGCCCAGTATAACTAGTACAGTACCCCTCCCCCCGCGGCCCCCCTGCTATTACCTTTGCTCGGTGCCGCTTCTATTCCCCTGTCCTGCTCATATAATTCACAGCAGCGCGCCCCACGTAGGCTGCTGTAATGACGGAGGGAGCCGTAGAGAGAGCGGCTTCCTGTAACGGCGATGTGTATCGCCGTTACTATGGGAACCGCTCTCTATGGTTTCCTCCCTCATCACAGCAGCCGCCATGGGGCGCGCTGCTGTGAATTATACGAGCAGGACAGGGGAATAGAAGCGGCGCCGAGCTAAGGTAATAGCAGCAGCGGCCGTGGGGGGAGCGGGGGAAGCGGCATGGGCCCTTCATTATCACATGACTCGCAAGCAAGCCGAACCCCCCAACTTTTGACCCACTTTTTGGGGGTCAAAAATTCGGCTTGCTTGCGAGTTTATACGGTAAATCCTACCCTCAATAAATTACAGCTTTTGTCTCTCTGCAACTCTGGCTGTGCATTGAAGCAGACACCCCTTCTGCAATTGATTTGTCCCAATATAGCTACCGTATATACTCGCAAGCAAGCCCACCCGCATATAAGCCGACCCCCCAACTTTTACCTGAAAAAACAGGAAAAAATGATTGACCCTCATATAAGCCGGGGGTAGGAAATGCTGTCCGTGTGATCCCCCCAGTGTGTCTCGGTATAGTTAGTATAGTGCCCAGTATGGGTAGGTGGTGCCTCAGTATAGCTAGTAAAGTGCCCAGTATAGCTAGTATAGTGCCCAGTATGGGTAGGTAGTGCCCCAGTATAGCTAGTATAGTGCCCAGTATAGCTAGTATAGTGCCCAGTATGGGTAGGTAGTGCCCCAGTATAGCTAGTATAGTGCCCAGTATAGCTAGTATTGTGCCCAGTATAGCTAGTATCGTGCCCAGTATAGCTAGTATAGTGCCCCAGTATAGCTAACATAGTGTCCAGTATAGCTAGTATAGTGCCCCAGTATAGCTAGTATTGTGCCCAGTATAGCTAGTATAGTGCCCAGTATAGTTAGTATAGTGCCCCAGTATAGCTAACATAGTGCCCAGTATAGCTAGTATAGTGCCCCAGTATAGCTAGTATCGTGCCCAGTATAGCTAGTTTAGTGCCCAGTATAGCTAGTATAGTGTCCCAGTATAGCTAGTATCGTGCCCAGTATAGCTAGTATAGTGCCCAGTATAGCTAGTATAGTGCCCCAGTATAGCTAAAATAGTGCCCAGTATAGTGCCCCAGTATAGCTAGTATAATGCCCAGTATAGCTAGTATAGCGCCCAATATAGCTAGTATAGTGTCCAGTATAGCTAACATTGTGCCCAGTATAGCTAGTATAGTGCCCAGTATAACTAGTACAGTGCCCCTCCCCCCACGGCCCCCCTGCTATTACCTTTGCTCGGTGCCGCTTCTATTCCCCTGTCCTGCTCGTATAATTCACAGCAGCGCGCCCCACGTAGGCTGCTGTAATGACGGAGGGAGCCGTAGAGAGAGCGGCTTCCTGTAACGGCGATGTGTATCGCCGTTACTATGGGAACCGCTCTCTATGGTTTCCTCCCTCATCACAGCAGCCGCCATGGGGCGCGCTGCTGTAAATTATATGAGCAGGACAGGGGAATAGAAGCGGCGCCGAGCAAAGGTAATAGCAGGGGGGCCGCGGGGGGAGCGGGGGAAGCGGGAGGGCCCTTCATTATCACATGACTCGCAAGCAAGCCGAACCCCCCAACTTTTGACCCACTTTTTGGGGGTCAAAAATTCGGCTTGCTTGCGAGTTTATACGGTAAATCCTACCCTCAATAAATTACAACTTTTGTCTCTGATATTTAACATGAAAAGTAGGAAAATGTTTACACAGCTACTTAGACATTATTTGTATATTGTCATTTTAGAACACTTGGGTATTGATAGTATTCCTTTAAGGTTCTCTTTTTTATTACTTATCTCTAACTACTGATACAGTTTGTAAATGTTGAGGTTTTATTCAACAGATTTGTTACTACGGTATGAACTTTGTTACTTAAAGCAGAATGAAACACAACATTTCTTTTTTGCTCTAATAGATTATTTACAGCATATTATATACAACCCACATTTTTTCTTTACTGGAACAGCATTCAAAGGGTTGAACACAGGCCTTATGCTGGGCATACACAGGTCGATGGATCGACTCCCGCCGCATCCCCGCTCGTCCACGCGGATCGATTCCTGCTCGTCCCCACCGGCGCTCCTTATCAGCCGCTCGATTCCCTGCTATTGTCTGCCGGCGGGGATCGAGCGGGGAATCTATCCGGCAGGTCATCGGACCTGTCGGATATTATCCACCGAGCCATCAGGCCCGATTGATAAGCCTGCGTTAACTGCCGTGTATGCCCAGCATTAGAAGCACCCCTGTGGGGGAAAGCTGGACTAATCTGAACTAGAGATAATGTAATCTGTTTAATTGTATCAAGTGAGAAATGTAAACAAACCCTTCTCTGACACTGCAAACTCTCCTGAAGACAGTGAAACAATCAGAAAGCATCAGAAAGCATTTCTGCTTACCTTAGAAGATGAATAAAGCAGTTATGAATAAAATGCAAAGTCAGCTTTCAGAGCAAAAAAAGTGTACTTTGGGAACGTATAATTTCTAAATGAATACTAATACTTATGCACAAAAGCAAATATGATAACCGTATGGCATATAAAAAGTAGGAAAACATGTTTTTATTGAATATTATGTCAGGGTTTTATACCGCTTTAAGGGAGAGGTAGAAAAGAGTTGACACTGTCTTTCCTTTAACTGAAGCTTCATTGATGCCTTTATCAAACTCAACTCTAGTATAGGCAGCCTGTAGTCACTGACATTGGTGCTCTCCTTAGAATGGTTTAAGAAAAAAAACAATTACTTTGTAACAAAACTAGATAAAGAAAGTAATTTTGAGGTTCTTCAGCTTATTTTAAGTTGTATTTTTCTTTCCTCCTTCCCTTTGCCTGTAGTCACATTTATATTTCATATTTGCTTCAGTGGTTAGAGACATAAGTGTAATCTTACTTAAAGCTTGCCATACACAGGTAGGTAATGGTCAAATCCAGAAACTGAGAAATCACGCTGCCATCAGAAATTAATCAGGCGGTAGTGAGGCAGAAATTAATCAGGCGGTAGTGATTGAGGTATCATCTTGCCCCAGTCAATGTCAGATTTTATCATAATACAAATCAGTTATTGAAAAAGCTTTCAAATTTAACGCTGATCACAGAATGAGACAATATTGTTTTCAGTGTGGTTAGGCTAAAATCAGTTGGATAGTTATCTGGATCATGCTCCAGATGGCTGCTTTGACAGTGGGATTGCCCAAGCATAATAGAGGAGATTAATCCACTATACTAATATAGAAAGACTAATGAGTCTTGTAGACTCTTCAGTACTCCTGGATGTTTTCAGTTCTGTAGTATTAATATCACTTCAGATATATTAAGGCTAGATAAAGTGGGAGTTCAATCGCGTACGTTCAAAAAGGGCGCCTGGACAAAAAGGGCGCGGGGTGTAAACTCTAAATAATAATTAATCATTAATAGGGTTTATAAATATAGTGTGCTATATTTCGTTTACAAATAATGTTTAACAAAATTATAAATCATTAAATAATGTCTATGAAATCGGAAATTGTGAAAACGTTAATCTTCCCTGTTTCAAAAGTTAAACTTATAATTACGTTTATAAAAAAACCAATAATATATGTTTAATTGTTATAATTGTATATTATTGTGAATAACCGTCATTTATGGTTTGTTCTTATAATAAAATCTGAAAATATTGTTTATAAAGATGATATAAATATAACTACGTTCGTAATAAGTGTTGTAATACATTAGTAATTATTACTAAAATTTTACTAAAACTATACCTAAGCCTACTCTTACACAGAACCCTACCTGTACCTATCCCTAACCCCTAGACTCCCCTGTTGGTGCCTAAACCTAAGACCCCCCTGTTGGTGCCTAAACCTAAGACCCCCCCTGTTGGTGCCTAAGTAACCCTCCCTGTACCTACCCCTAACCCCTAGACCCCCCTGTTGGTGCCTAAACCTAAGACCCCCCTGTTGGTGCCTAAACCTAAGACCCCCCTGTTGGTGCCTAAACCTAAGACCCCCCTGTTGGTGCCTAAACCTAAGACCCCCCTGTTGGTGCCTAAACCTAAGACCCCCCTGTTGGTGCCTAAGTAACCCTCCCTGTACCTACCCCTAACCCCTAGACCCCCCTCTTGGTGCCTAAACCTAAGACCCCCCTGTTGGTGCCTAAACCTAAGACCCCCCTGTTGGTGCCTAAACCTAAGACCCCCCTGTTGGTGCCTAAACCTAAGACCCCCCTGTTAATGCCTAAACCTAAGACCCCCCTGTTAATGCCTAAACCTAAGACCCCCCTGTTGGTGCCTAAACCTAAGACCCCCCTGTTGGTGCCTAAACCTAAGACCCCCCTTTATTATGTGGATAATTATGTTTTACTAATTGTGGATTAAAAAAATATTTTGCAATTTACGTTACGTACTGATCGCTTTATTTTGTGAATAATAATGTTTTACAAACAGTAAGGGATAAAACTTTAAATAATGTTTTAATTATTTAAATAAGATAAATATGTTTAGTATTTTCATAAACGTTATTCGGCACGGGTGCATTTTATAAACGTAAATCACCACAAGTTCAGTTATAAATCATTAAACAGCTCCGGGCGCCGTTTGTAAACTTTATTTAGCTCCTGGCGCCGTTTATAAACTTTATTTAGCTCCGGCGCCCTTTTTTCCTACCCGGCGCCCATTAAACGCTATTTATTATGGGAGTGAATGGCGGCGCCCTTTTTGTCCACTAGCGGCATGCGCCCTTTTTTCCCAGCTCCGTTCAATCAGACTTGTGTTGTGAAACTCAGTAAAAATGTAGATTTAAGTTTACATGTTGCATTTCTCTAATTTAACAGGTTCTTTTGAAGAATCTGGACACAAGTAAAAGCTCTTTGACTGTGCTTTGTGAAATAGGAGAGCAACTTAAACAACTGGTGGATTCATCTGCTGCTGCAACCATCTTATCTGATCACTTATCTCTGAGTCAGCGTTTGTCATTATTAGAACAAGCTCTCCAAAGGCAACAGGCCATCCTCCAGGTATTATACTGCTTTTATTATTTTTCTAATATTAGGAAGTATCATAACAACGTTAGAAAATGTGATAACTCTTCTAATTGTAGTTGGTCCTTTTCAGTCCAATTCTTGGATTAATATTGCTCTCCTTTATAATGTATGACTATAATTTATATTTATCTTGTCTAAAAATATGAGGTTAAAGTTCTGTTTACAGATTTTAAAAGTTGACAAGTGCCAAACAGATTTTGGAGAGGGAGTTTCAGAGCAGTTAGAGAGTCTCATGAGAAATCTTGTACGTGGGAGTGGGAAGAGGAGAGTACAGTGGATGAGAACAGAAGACTAGTAGTAGACTGAAGGAAACAAGCTGGAAATGGTTTTGTGAGTAAGATGTAAAGAACTGAACTATATCCTTTGGACCCGATTAACTAATACTGCATTTATGAAAAGTCCAGAAAAGCACGAACATTTAATGATGGCACAGATTTACTATTCATGTAGTGCAAATGAAAAAAGGGGGGTGTGCTCAGACCAGGTATCACCTGACTTATATACTGGCTGCTTCATATCTATTGACTAATTAAAGGACATCTGAAGTGAGAGGTATGTTGAGGATGACATATTTATTTTCTTTTAGCCAATATCCGTTGCCTGCCAGCCCTGCTGATCTATTTGGCTGCAGTAGTGTCTGAATCACATCAGAAAATAAGCATGCAGCTAATCTTGTCAGTTCTGATAATAATGTCAGAAACACACATGCTTGTTCAGGGTTTATGGCTAAGGGTAGAGGCAGAGGATCAGCAGGATGCCAGGCAACTGGTATTGCTTTAAGGCCCCGTTCACATCACAAACGCGGATGGCCATGCGTGCGGAACGCAACGCATGCAAACGCACGCCATCCGCGTTTGTGTGCGTTGCATGGCTGATCCCATTAATGAAAAGTAAATGGGACAGCCATGCGTTTTTACAAAAAATGCGTGCAGCATGCGTTCCCGGACCACACAGGTCTGGAACGCATGCAGTGTGAACATCAGACTGTGCACTCTATGCACTGTCTGATGTTGTGCGTGTCTGCCTCCTGCACGCGTATCCAAAACGCGGCTGGAAACACGTGCAGTGTGAACGGGGCCTTAAAGAGACACTGAAGCGAAAAAAAATTATGTTATTATGATTTGTATGTGTAGCACAGATAAGAAATAAAACATTTAGATCAGATACATCAGTGTAATTGTTTCCAGTACAGGAAGAGTTAAGAAACTCCAGTTGTTATCTCTATGCAAAAAAGCCATTAATCTCTACGACTTTCAAAGTCGTGGAGAGGGCTTTCTTCTGACTTTTATTATCTCAACTGTAAGTGAACAGTTTTCTTTTTATCTGCCAGAGGAGAGGTCATTAGTTCACAGACTGCTCTGAAAGAATCATTTTGAATGCAGAGTGTTGTGTAATCTGCACATATTAGAGAATGATGCAATGTTGGAAAACACACTATATACCTGAAAATAAAAATATGAGAATATTTTCTTTGCTGCTAATCTTCTAGTAATTATTCATAGTACACAACCAATTCATTATATCATATATTTTTTTTCGCTTCAGTGTCTCTTTAAGGAAATGGATATGGCAGCCTCCATATCACTCTCACTTCAGGTGTCCTTTAAAATGGCATAGCATTTGCAAATTGCATCAGCAGGATTGCTAGAATATGCAACTACCTCACTGCCGTATCCTGCAGAAGTTGGCCCACACAAAATACTTTGCATCTCAACAGGGGAGCCGCATGTAGGACTCCTCGTGCCCACAAGAAATGGGGAGCAGTGCAGGCACTTCCCAAAGCAATCACTACCGGGATGCGCTGCAACTGCCCCTCTGGGGGCAGAGAAATGCAGACATTACTACCCCCAGACGTTATGCCCAACTGCAAGTGTGCAAAATGCATGTCCTGGGATTGAACGCACGAGTAAGAGGGGTGAGGGAGAGAGGGAGGGTGCAGACTGTCCCCAAGTGATGCCACCGCTGGGGAGATCATGTACACCCCCCACACCCCTGGGAAGTAATAACGCATTGTACTGCAATGCGTACTGTAGTTATCCTTAAATCCTGCATATTCTGGTTGTAGTTTTAGATCCTGCATATTCTGGCGAGCAGATGCAATTCACAAATGCTATGCCATGATGGGGTGTCATGATGGGGGCTCTCCCCACAAAGCACCTGTTTCTCAGTGTTGAGGGACAACAAGCCTTTCCCCATGGGGACTGGATGAGGTGTTTAGATAAGGGGATGACCAAACTTCCAACCCACCCAGGTGGATAGGTAAAAGGTGGTCCTTCACAATATATGGTTAAACAGTACGGAGAGAAAAAACAACATGCACATTGTTTTCAAATATATTTGAATGTGATTAATAAGAATTGTTTCCTATTGGTGCATAACTTAGGACCAATGGGAATTTTGGCACATTGGAATTCATAATACAGTATATACAAAAAATATTCACCCTTGGCAGCAAAGTCGAATTAGTCCACACAATGTCAACTAGTCCTGTGTAGATGAAGCCAGTGCAAGGCACCAAGCCTGTTTCACAGTCCAGGAAACAAAACAAAACAGAAAACAAAAGAAGACAGCACTTAAAAGGAAATGCTATGGAACAACTATATTGGAATAAGCTCAATTCACTATGTTTGGCCATTACACCTGATGGAGGGCTGAGGCTTGAACCATACAGTGTAATTTGTGCTTTTTCCAATACAGTTGTTATTGGTTTTTTTTCTGTTTTGTTAACTGAAGGGTAGCATTGGTTAAAGGTTCATCAGGTTTAGGAGCTGATTAGAATTAGAAGATAGTGTAGGGAGCGGTTAGTTGTAGTTGCTAGATTTAAAGTGACCTAGAGACAAGCTGTGCAAACATTTTTTTACTTACCCGGGGCTTCCTCCAGCCCCATAAGTATGGAAGCGTGCCTCGTCGTTCTCCCGCAGTCTTCCCGCAATCCTCCGTTCAGCCGCAATGAACCCCCGGTACTCGGCTCAGTCAGGTTCAGTCTGACTGAGTAACGTTAGCCAGGAAGGTCTGCGCACGCGCAGAAGGCCCCCACTGACGTCGCTGAGACGAATACTGGAGAAGATTGCGGCTTAACGGAGGCACTCAGGAGGACAGTGAGGGACGCATCTGTGTTTATGGGGCTAGAGGAAGCCCCGGGTAAGTAAAAAAAAATGTTTAAACAGCTCGTCTCTGGTATACTTTAAGCATGAGGAAGGGGTTAACATTAATGGGTGAACTTACAATTAAGGCTGTATTCACAGTGGGATGTTGTGGTTTAATGCGACATTAAAGTCGCAACGTGTCTGCGTTAGGAGGTAACGCGACTTTAAAGGGACTCCGAGCAGTGCAAAAACTATGGAAAGATGCATATCATTTTAAATCTCTCTTTCTCCTCTTTCCAATGATATATAAACCGCCTAAAGTCAGCAGCTCCATTCTGCTGAATGCAGCTGCTGACTTTGAGAAAAAGTCACCCTGAGTAATACAATGTAACTATGGAAAGATGGATATCATTTTAAAGCTCTCTTTCTCCTCTTTCTGACGACACCTAAATTGTCGCCCTACACCTTTTAGTCTACTTTCGATCGAAATCACGGCCGCGGCAATTTCAATCGCGAAAATATCGAAAACTAAAAGGCGTAGGGCGGCGGTTTATATATCATTGGAAAGAAATGTCGCACTTTGAACGGCCCATACGATCAGCATTGCAGTGTGGTAAGCTGCGTTACAAGATTTTATAACGTGCCACCATAACCCACTGTGAATGCAACCTAAGTATCTGGAAGGGGTTAACATTAATGCAAACTCAAAATAGTAGAATACTAGTAATCACATGACTGGTACACCATATTGAATGCACTGCCCTCAGAACCAAATGTATCTGAATTGTTCATCCCAGAATCACATGCTACCTGGCAAACATGACAAGACATATTTTTTTATTTCAGGCTGGTGTGTTGGATTATGAGACCTTTGTAAAAAGCCTAGAAGATCTGGAAGCCTGGATTTTAGCTGCAGGAGACGTATTAAATGGGCAGGATCCTAACCGCTCATCAGACCTCTCCATAATTCAAGAGCGAATGGAAGAACTAAAAGTAAGCATCTTTAAAGTAACACACGAAACTGGACTTTGTTTAATTATAAGATGGAATGTTTGTGTGTATGTAATGACACACAAAGATGGTATGACGCTGATACGTGATGAGTTAGCGTAACTAGTACTATTCACAAGTAGTGAGTAAAGCGTAGTCAAGTTCAGGCCGAAGTCGTACACATAGTCAGAAGTATCGAGGTGCAAAATCAGAGTCAGTAAACAGGCAGGGTCATTCACATTAATCAGATGTCAGCCGTATAGATAGGATTTAGCAGTAGAATAGTCAGTGATAGGCCGAGTCAACATGTGTATCAGATGGCAGTAAAACAGAAGGTCAAGACAGGAGCGAGGTCAAGACAGGTAAGAGGTCGGTACACAGATAAATATACAATATGATGTTACTTCAATATAATATTACAATTTGATAATATTACAAAATATAACTACAAAATAGATAATGACT
This sequence comes from Hyperolius riggenbachi, assembly GCF_040937935.1. Classification (NCBI taxonomy): domain Eukaryota; kingdom Metazoa; phylum Chordata; class Amphibia; order Anura; family Hyperoliidae; genus Hyperolius; species Hyperolius riggenbachi. The sequence goes on along the minus strand of NC_090649.1, from coordinate 369,955,841 downwards.
GACTTGAGTACATATATATCATGCTGAAGCACAATATATAAATGTAGCTCTCAAAACTCACTAACTAGGCTAAGAGGCAGCGAACTGATTAGTATCAAGGCCGCTGAGCGACTGAGAGCTCTGGCCTTAAATACAAAATACACAATCCCAGAAACCACTCCCAAATTAGCAGCACCTCCTGCATGGTGATGTCATCAAAATGACATCACCGCTGACGTTGCTCAAACCCGCCTTTTTAAGCTATAAGATCTTTCAGGTCTCGCGCGTGTCAGTTTGGACGCATTGCGCATGCGTGCGCTAGAATTCACCGCCGCAGGGTAGCCGAGGATGCCGCCAGAAGATGTCAGCATGGGAGCTTCGCCAGCAGCACAGATCCCGTCCGAGACGTCGTGGGACCTGCCGCTGGAAGGTAAGATTGTCACAGATGGTAAGAAAATATGTAAATCTGTAACTAGATAGAAAAGTGTAGCCAGGGGTATTTGCAAGAACCACCCATTGCTAATGTTCCTTTTGAATATTCTATTTTCCTGGCTATTGTGCCTGTAATATTCTCTTGGTACTTTCTGAGTTACCCAGAACCAGTATCCAGATGAAATGTTCTGACTTCATCATTGCATAACTTTTTTTTTTCAATTCAGTGAGTTATTTGTCCAAAGCTATTTGCCACTTATTACAAGTAAGTGGAACTCATGTTGTGCTGTGTTTTGCAGAGGCAGATGTTGCAGTTCAGTAGCATGGCCCCAGATTTAGATCGCCTCAATGAATTAGGCTACAGACTACCTCTAAATGACAAGGAAATCAAACGAATGCAGTGTCTGAACAGGAACTGGACAATGGTGTCAACTCAGACAACAGAAAGGTTCAGGTAAGACAAGTATGAATAGCTGTTTTATATATCAATGGCAGCAGCTAGCTTTGTGATAAGGGAATCTCCATGCAGATGTGTTCCTTCCTCAATCTAATAACATTGTGACTTGTACCATGAAAAGACAATAGTTTACAGTAGGTAGAAATTACAGCTAGACCCCGGTTAACAAACAAAATATGGACTGTAAGTTTAGTTCATGACTTGAATCCATTCTTAAATCAGAACACTGTTCCATCTCTGTCCCCTGTACCTCCTCTGTGCTCTCCTGTGCCTCCAGTGTCTCCCTTTGCGTCACCTCTGTTCCCCTGTGCCTTCAGTGTCCCCTTCTGTACCACCTCTGTTCTCCTATTGTGTCACCTTTGTCCCCCGTTCCCTCAACATCCCCCTCTGTGCCACCTCTGCCTCCACTGTGTCCCTATGTGACTCCTTCAGTCCTTCTTTGTGCCTCTTTCTGTCCTAGTGATGTCATAATTTGCAAATTTTTCTTGCACAAACTTTTACATAAAATTTTGTTGGAATTGAATTGATTTCACATAAAACACCTAAATGTGTGCGCAGAACTCGGGACTCACTATATAGCAGTGATGGCTAACCTTGGCACTCCAGCTGTGGTGGAACTACAAGTTGGAGTGCCAAGGTTAGCCATCACTGCTATATAGTATAGTGTAGCACAGCAAAATGTCATTTTACCACCTTTAAAAAATAAAATAATAATAATTTTTAAATCACTTTTTTCAAAAACTACTTGGTCTTTTAGAAAAACATTTTTTGGGCTTGTTCTCATTTTTTGCCCGTTTCTATTGGTGGGTTATTCATAAGTCGGAGACAACCTGTAGTTCAAAATCAGAGCAAGCAAGACAAAATGCAGCAGTAAACTACTCTTCAAAGTATTTGAATTCAAGTACACATGAATCATTAAAGAGGAACTGTTGTGAAAATAACGTAATGAATAAAATTGCTTACTTTTTTACCATATTGATTTATGAATTATGTAGGCAGTGTTTGCCATTGCAAAATCTTTCCTCACCCTGATTTTCTTTATGAAATGTATCACAGGTGGCGACATCTTTTGTCCTGTCAGGTGCAGTTCTGCGTAATATTTATTTCTGAGAATACCGAAGCCAATGAAAATAATGCCTGGTCTCCCAAAATGCTCTGGGAGAAGGATTCCACATAGCCAAACAGTCTAGGCTAAACATCACTGGGAGGGCAGGGTTGCATAACAGTGACAGAAAATGTGGGCGCCAGAGGCACCGCAGAAGTATGGGCACCCATAGGTGCCCATGTTATTATCGGGAATTGAGGGAAATAGTGGGCGTCGGGCCCACCCACTATGCAAAATGCTACAAATAGCGTGCACAAAGTGAGCTGCAAATTTCGGGTGGAATACTTCCACGGTGCCCAATATTTTTTAATCTACAGTGACGAAGGCGTTGTGGTTGTCAGTAGGTTTGCAGCAGGAGGGAGTTGTTAGTGTGGGGCATCATGTGTGTGTGTGTGAGGGGAGGGGGGTTAGGATTAGGCATCAGTGGGGATGAGGTTGGTTAGGGCTAGGTATCGGTGTGAGGGTCAGTTAGGCTTAGACATCAGTTGCGGGTTCAGATGGGGTTAGACATCAGTAGAGGGAGGGCTTGTGTAAGAATAGGGTTAGGCTTATGGATAGTAGAAGATCGGTAAAATACTTATTGTTACAGAAAGTGGTTAACATCAGTTATTTATTCCAAAAGGGTGTGCTAACAAGCCCACTTTTTTGCTTTTTATCTCTCATAAATGCAAGTGTGCCAATATTTTTGGCTGTGACTATCTATAGATAGATAGGACACAGTTTTCCATACTTTTCTTTTCCAATAGATATATTGAGCAGAATTTTAAAATTGTACAACAGTGTGAACAATAAAACATCACAAGAATTTGTAAGACATCCATCAAGCCAATAAATAAAAGAATAAGCTTAACCAAAGAGGCAAACATTGTTTTTATGTTTTTAAAACAATCTATTAAGACTTAGTAGATTTCGAAGAAGTAAGTCTAGGTTACCACCACAAAAGTGAGATGGGTATAATGTAAATTACAAAAAATGTTGAGTACCAACTAAAATATCTATTCTATGGAAACAGCGCTCAACAACCCACATATTAATACACAAGATTCCACATTTAAAAAGTCCACAACGCCCTCAATAGGTGTGATCCACAGGTATCCAGTTAATAGTCCAAGCAATAATTCTTCATATACAGTTCATAGCAGTAATGATATATTCTCACCGGAACAATAGGCCAACCACTAACAATTAGCAATCACGTTTTTGGACCATGCCAGCACACGAACTCCTCCACTGATATAGGACTCCTCAGATGTGTGTATACATGTCATATGAAAGAGAGACACAGCAATAGTGTGATACCGTTTACAGAGCATACACTATCCAGCACCACCAGTGCTCCCACTCCACTTACGGGTCACCCTAAAGTGCCTCCACCAGCTATGCACTCAAGCCTCTCACCAGATAATATGGCCGACCCTTCACAGACCAGCAGCTCTAGCTTGTTGTGATGACTTTCTCTTGTGTCAGCAAAGAAATGATCTAGGGCTCAAACAGGTGTACCATAGCGTAGTTGGCCTATTGTTCCGGTGAGAATATATCATTACTGCTATGAACTGTATATGAAGAATTATTGCTTGGACTATTAACTGGATACCTGTGGATCACACCTATTGAGGGCATTGTGGACTTTTTAAATGTGGAATCTTGTGTATTAATATGTGGGTTGTTGAGCGCTGTTTCCATAGAATAGAAATTTTGTACGTAGTGTGACACACACAATTGAAAAATAGCGATCCGACCAGACAGAGATTTATTAAGATTTATCAATATTTAGAATATCTATTGAGGAGCGCACTGATCAAATATAGAATTACCAACTAAAATAGCCTACTCTGAGGATGGCAAAAAAGGCTAAAAAGACTTCTTGGGATGAGACTAGAAGAGGGGAGGTCAGGAGAAAGAGCTTATAGAGAGATGAGGAAGGTAGAAAGAGAAAGGAAACAGGTAAGCAATGAAAGAAGAGAAGAGCCAGTTATACAGTGGTGGAGGGAATTACAGATTGTGTCCTATAAAACAAGTTATGACATAATACATTTGTACTCGTTAGAATCCTTAAATTCGTACCAGCAAACCCAGATTGTGGAGATTTTGTCAACTTGGTCATGGGTCATTTCTTCCAGATCCTTAACTTTTTCAACTCTCAAGAACCACTGCTTCAGTGTGGGAATATTTTTGGACTTCCATAGGGCAGGTATGGTTGCTCGAGCTGCTGAGATCAGATGGGGAACTATGGACTTTTTATATTGGGTTAGAGAAGAGGCCGAATAGTTTTCCATACTTTTCATGTTTAACTGTCGTAAAGAGACACTGAAGCGAAAAAAAAAGATGATATAATGATTTGTATGTGTAGTACAGCTAAGAAATGAAACATTAGGAGCAGAGACATAAGTCTAATATTGTTTCCAGTACAGGAAGAGTTAAGAGAAACTCCAGTTGCTATCTATGCAAATCAGCCATTGAGCTCCAAGACTTTTAAAGTTGCAGAGAGCTCCTCTTCTGAAGCCTGTTATCTCATCTGTCAGTCACTCTATTTTCTTTTTGTCTGCCAGAGGACAAGTCAAAAGTTCGCTGGGCTGCTCTGTAAAATCATTTAGCATGCTGAGTAGTGTATAAACAGCAAATATTAGAGAATGATGCAATGTTATAAAAAAAACACTAGCTGAAAATAAAAATATGAGAATATTTTCTTTGCTTCCTAATGTTCTAGTATTTATCTGTACTACACAACCAATTCCTTATATCATATATTTTTTTCGCTTCAGTGTCTCTTCAAAATGCATTTTTTGCTAAAAGTACTTCTTTTCTTGATGAAATGCAGAGTCAGTCCTGAAATATTTATCTAGTATTTCCTCCCTGCAGTAAGTTACAGTCCTTCTTGCTGCAACATCAGACTTTCCTGGAGAAATGTGAGACTTGGATGGAGTTTCTGATTGAGACAGAGCACAAGCTAGCGGTGGAGATCCCTGGAAATTATCAGAGTCTTCTGGAGCAGCAGAGAGCTCATGAGGTATGTTATGAGACAGATTAATCTTGCATTACAAAGGCTGATATTATTATTATTATTTATTGTATTTATAAAGCGCCAACATATTACGCAGCTCTGAACATTAGTTTAGGTTACAGACAATATTAAGGGGTGACATACAGCAAAATGACAATGCATGAATACAGCCCCGCTTCTATGGGCGTGCGGGTATAATAGTAATAACTCACCTTTCTTCAGCCGGATAGCCGATCTCCCGCAGCTTCAATGTCTTTGTCTCTGTCTTTTGTCATCTGTCTCAGTAACAGCGCCCCCTGTGATGACGTACCGCATGTCATCACAGGGGGCGCTGTTACTGAGACATGCCGGGACAGGAAAGACATTGAAGCTGCGGGAGATCGGCTATTCGGCTGAAGATGAAGAAAGGTGAGTTATTATTATGCCCCCTCCCAACTGCTGCAGCACCTACCTATCTAAGCTATACTGCAGTCACCTCCCTAACCTATACTGCAGTCACCTACCTACCTAATCTATACTGCAGCACCTACCTACCTAATCTATACTGCAGCACCTACCTAATCTATACTGCAGCACCTACCTACCTACTCTATACTGCAGCACCTACCTAATCCATACTGCAGCACCTACCTACCTACTCTACACTGCAGCACCTACCCAATCTATACTGCAGCACCTACCTACCTACCTAATCCATACTGCAGCACCTACCTACTTACTCTACACTGCAGCACCTACCCAATCTATACTGCAGCACCTACCTACCTACCTAATCTATACTGCAGCACCTACCTACCTAATCTATACTGCAGCACCTACCTACTCTATACTGCAGCACCTACCTACCTACTCTATACTGCAGCACCTACCCAATCTATACTGCAGCACCTACCTACCTACCTAATCTATACTGCAGCACCTACCTACCTAATCTATACTGCAGAACCTACCTAATCTATACTGCAGCACCTACCTAATCTATACTGCAGCACCTACCTAATCTATACTGCAGCACCTACCTACCTACCTAATCTATACTGCAGCACCTACCTACCTAATCTATACTGCAGAACCTACCTAATCTATACTGCAGCACCTACCTAATCTATACTGCAGCACCTACCTAATCTATACTGCAGCACCTACCTACCTACCTACTCTATACTGCAGCACCTGCCTAATCTATACTGCAGCACCTACCTACCTAATCTATACTGCAGCACCTACCTACCTAATCTATACTGCAGCACCTACCTAATCTATACTGCAGCACCTACCTACCTACCTAATCTATACTGCAGCATTTACCTACCTACCTAATCTACACTGCAGGCACCTACCTAATCTATACTGCAGCACCTACCTACCTAATCTATACTGCAACACCTACCTAACCTATACTGCAGTCACCTACCTATCTATCCTATACTGCAGTCACCTACCTATCTAACCTATACTAGTACCTACTTATTGAAGCTATACTGCAGTCACCTACCTAAGCTATACTGCAGTCACCTACCTATCTATCCTATACTGGCACCTACTTATGTAAGCTATACTGCAGTCACCTACCTAAGCTATACTGCAGGTACCTACCTACCTAACCTATACTGCAAGCACTTACCTATCTAACATATACTGCAGCACCTACCTACCTGTCTAACCTATACTGTCACCTACCTATCTAAGCTATACTGCAGTCACCTACCTATCTAACCTATACTGCAGGCACCTACCTTTCTAACCTATATTGCAGGCACCTACCTACCTAACCTATACTGCAGCACCTACCTACCAAACCTATACTGCAGGCACCTACCTACCAAACCTATACTGCAGGAACCTACCTATCTAATTCACACTGGTGTCACCTACATAGCTAACCTAAACTGTGGGCACCTATACCTGGCTCCACGGCGGGGGGGGGGGGGGGCGATTTTTACACCCTCGCCCTGGGTGAAATTTAGCCTAGAAACTGCCCTGCATGAATACAAGAAAGACCACAATATGAGTACAAGGTGATGCTTAGTCACTGGAGAGGAGCATGGAGATTAGGCAAGTTAGGTTCACTCAGATGCATAGCATGGGTTCACAGTAATGGAGGTGCATGATCAAGTAGGACACAAAAGGAGGAGGACCCTGCCCAAAGGCTTACAATCTAGAGGGAGAGGTAAGGACACGAGTTCAGCTGTGGGTTTAGAGCACTTGTGAAGGGTGGTAGGCCAGAGTGAAAAGGTGAGTTTTGAGGGCTTTCTTGAAGATGTTGAAGGAGGGGGCTGCCCTAATGGGTGGAGGTAGGGAGTTCCATAGTGTTGGAGAAGCTCTTCAGAAGTCCTGGAGGCGTGCATGGTACTGGGTGATGCGGGGGGCGGTTAGGCGAAGTTCATTGGAAGAGCGGAGTGAACGGCTAGGTGTGTACCTCTGCGTAAGATATCGGAAATGTAGGTTGGACAGATTTTGTGGACAGATTTGTAGGTCAGACACAGTATCTTGAATCTGATTCTGGACTGGATAGGAAGCCAGTGGAGGGATTCTAGGAGGGGATCTGCCGTGGTGGAGCGATGGGAGCAGTGGATAATTCTGTCTGACGCACTCATGATGGACTGCAGTGGGGCTGTTCAGGTCTTAGGGAGACCAGACAGCAGGGCATTGCAGTAGTCAAGGCGGGAAATTATGAGGGCATGGATGAGGAGTTTGGTGGTGGCAGAGGTCAGGAAAGGGCGAATCTTACAAATGTTACGAAGGTGGAAGTTGCAGGACTTTGTGAGGTTTTGGATGTGGGAAGTGAAGGAGAGTGCGGAGTCCAGGGTGACACCCAGACAGCGGGCTTGAGAGGTAGGGCGAATGGTAGTGTGGTTAACAGTGACATGCACATCTGGGAGGTTCATGGATTGCCGAGGTGGGGAGATCACAAATTCCGTTTTGTCTAGATTTAGTTTCAGGAACCTAGCGGACATCCAGGAGGAGATGGCAGGAGGAGACCTTGTCCATGGTAGTGGTGGATATGTCAGGGGTGTGGAGGTAGATCTGAGTATCATCTGCATACAGATGATAGTTAAAACCCATGGAGGAGATAACCTTGCCAATGGAGGATGTGTATAGGGTGAACAGTAGGGGGCCAAGGACCGAACCTTGGGGGACACCCACTGAGAGGTGGTTGGGGGTGGACGAGGACTCATTGAAGGCAGTTGTGAAGGAGAGGTTGGAGAGGTAGGATGAAAGCCAGGACAGGGTGAGATTGTGAATGCCCAGGGACTGGAGGAGTAGGGGATGATCTACTGTGTCAAAAGCTGCTGAAAGGTCAAGGAGGAGGAGAATGGAGTATTTACCTTCAGCTTTAGCTAAGGCAAGGTCATTGACCACTTTGGTGAGAGCAGTTTTGGTTGAGTGGGCAGGCCGAAATCCAGATTGCAGTGGGTCTAGCAGTGAGTTGGCATTGAGGTACTGGGCCAGGCATTTGTGAACCATACGCTCAAGGAGTTTTGAGGCAAAGGGGAGGAGGGAGATAGGACGGTAGTTGGAGGGTAGCAAGGGGTCGAGGGAGGGTTTCCCAAATATATGCAGACGTCCAGGATTTGATGCAAGTGATGTTTATTTACGGTGAAAGGTACGTGCAATGTTCAAGCAGGATTTCCAAAACATAATGCAGAAACAGGTTGCAACACAAGTCCTTTTATGCAGTAATATTATCTAGTGACTGGGAAATGGATAAAAGTCCAGGAACAGATATGCAGGGTAAATCAGGAACAGATATGCAGGGTAAATCAGGAACAGACAAGCAGGTTATCCAGGAACAGGTTTAACCAGGAACATGCATAAAGGGAGGGGCGTAGGAATAGGCCCTGCAGCCCCTGCGCCCGCGGGGGGGCTCGGCCCCCCCCCCTGGGGCTCGCTCGGGCCGTTTTGTGGGTGCTGGAGGGGTGGCAGCATGAGGGGAAAGCCTTGCCCACAGTCGGCGGGGAGAGGGGTAGTTCCCCCCTCTCCCTCACCTCGGGGCTCTCCCCTCTGCGCTCCCCTCCAGCTCGTAAGTGTCTGTGGGGCTGTGGTGGGCAGCGAGCGGCGGGCAGATACATACCTGCTTCCGTGCGTTCCATCGGAGACTTCTCCCTCTAGCGGCTGACGTCACTTCCGGAAGTGACGTCAGCCGCTAGAGGGAGAAGTCTCCGATGGAATGCACGGAAGCAGGTATGTATCTGCCCGCCGCTCGCTGCCCACCACAGCCCCACAGACACTTACGAGCTGGAGGGGAGCGCAGAGGGGAGAGCCCCGAGGTGAGGGAGAGGGGGGAACTACCCCTCTCCCCGCCGACTGTGGGCAAGGCTTTCCCCTCATGCTGCCACCCCTCCAGCACCCACAAAACGGCCCCGAGCGGGCCCCAGGGGGGGGGGGAGAGGGGGCCCGCTCAGAAAATCTGCAGGGGGGCCCGGTGGGGCCTAGTTACGCCCCTGCATACAGGTAAGGAGTCCAGATACCCCAGACAAGAACAAGTATTCAGGCGTGAAGTCCAGATACTCAGAGCAGGAACAGCAGGAAGGCATACAGGCAAGAACTCCAAGAGCTCAGGACATCAACAGGAACACAGGCTTGGAATCCACATACTCAGAGTAGGAACTAGGACACGGGAACTAGGACACAACACTAGATACAGGAGTCAGCGAACAGGGAGGCGGAGGGTCCAGCAGCACTAAGCTAGGCTAGACAATGCAACAGCAAAGCCTGCTGGGAACTCAGAATGCTAAATGCTTCCACTAATGGAACGATTACCCTGCAGGTGATGGAACACTCCCATGCATATGCAAATTGGATCACACTCACTGCCAGCTCATCGCTGCAGTAAGGCCTCCTTTCCACGCACTGTTGAACTGTGTGCTCAGCAAGCAGTTACCAGGCAGCAGTGAGCAGTTATCATGCAGCAACAAGCAGTTACCAGGCAGCAGTGAGCAGTTGAGAGAGTTTAAGAGGCATTTCACTGCCTATCAACAGTTTGTGGAAAGGAGGCCTAACAGAGAGTCCTGATACATGCATATGCAAATTGAAACAGCTCCAACACTTGCTGATCACTGCAGAGACAGGGAATCCTAACAATAGATACCTTCCACATCCACACTGGAATCCAGAAATGATATTGTTTTATTTTACATTTGCCTTCCATTGTCAAAAATCAAGAGCCAACAACAGTTCTCTACTGCCTTCTAAGCTAAATTGCTATGTGTACAACACTGGAGAAATGAAATGCAATATTAATAAAGGTCTGTTTTTTCTTCCCTTGCAGTTATTCCAAGCAGAAATGTTCAGTCGCCAACAAATTCTTCATTCAATAATTGTTGATGGACAGAGGCTGCTTGAGCAAGGACAAGTAGATGATAGGTACGGTATCCACATAACATGATACAGTAAATTCATGTTACAAATGGAACCTGTTCACCCTTGTGTCCTGTACACAGAAACTGCAGTGCATACATACTGCAAACTCAATACCATGGCAGCACTGCATTTATAGGGCTCAAAACACAGCAGAATAGAATATATGCTGCAAATTGCAACACAACTCTAGTTCATACACAGCTGAACCACCTGTGTACATAAGATCGTAATATGTGCAACCTGGTATGATTTGAGATTATGGTTGTTTTTAGAACAACTACATCTCTCCTGGGCTGCACACATTTTTAAAAGTATATTGTTATTTTACTAATTTAGGCATTTGAATCCCATTGAAACAAATGAGAAAACTTTTCGATCTGATTTACCCAAACAAATTGCAAGTAAGATCCCTAATCAATGATTCCGTTTTTGTTGATCCAACTTGATATTTGAATATAATAAATGTGTGTGTGTGTGTGTGTGTGTGTGTGTGTAAGGAAGGGAGGGGGGGGGGGGTAACGTTAAATAGCTTGTCTGTGAGCTTTCATTTATGCAGAAGTGTATTTAGAGTATAGCTTATTAGTTACGGGGTTGTTCTCAGTTCCCAATAGAGGAAAGTGCTTGTGCATGGAGGCATTTTCCTTTGTCCATGAGCACTTCCCTCTGCTGGGCATGTGCGGACTGTACTTGTGCATGCCCAGTGCAGTTGTGCTTGTCCATGGCAGCGCTCATCCAATTAGAGCAACCCAATGCTGGATCCAAGGCATGTAGAAGTTCCCGAGAGGCTTCTGGACTAGCCAGAGGCTTCCTGCTATAGAGGTATCAAACGTTTGTTTTAAATTCCCTTCAGGACTGCTTTAATGACGGTGCATGCATATGCAAATCTTTTTTGTTGTTAAGTCCCTGAAAAGCCTACCATACATCTAGATTATCTACTTACAGTTCAGCATGCACACCTTACTCTTCTGGAACATAAATAAATGAATTGCCAAGTCACACTGCCACCTACACCTCCATTTAAAGTGAAACCGTGTTTACATTTGACTACATGTTGCACTCGGTTTATGCTGCATACCTACCTGCCACCTAGGTGAATGTGAGAATTTTGCTTAGCTTTTCTTTCTCCTTCATGGACTATGTGACCTGTTGTTGAGTCTAGTCCTGATGTATAAACATCAGGTACTTTACACCTTAGGAGAAACTACCTGCACTTTCCTTACAGCACTGGATGTTTTATAAACAGTCACCTCCAGCATTTTAAATGTGCTTATATTGAGAATGGCCACCTAGTTGTCCTTGCACCCTTTATCATAAGCAGATGGTGCCGACTTGCTTTCTCAATGCTGGTAGAGATTACTGAGTGAAAGCTAATAGTATTAGTTACTGCAGAGAGGGGTGCCATAAGAGGCTTATGGATCATATCCTAATATGTGACCCAAGAAGAAAAGACCAACATTTTATCTTGCATGGAAGGCAAGAGAATCACTGAAGTATAGCTTGCATGGTGCCCATATATTTTTCATGGATGCTGCTGAGACCAAGACATGGACAGTTATCCAATGTTAATATGCCACTTTTTATGCCCCACAAATGCTGTAGTCCAGGGGTGCCTACACTATTTCAGCTCACGAGCTACTTTGAGAACTATCCGGTCACAGTGATCTACTGTGCTACAGCATAACCCCTCCCCCCTTCCCCCGCCCGAAAACAAACAAACCAAAAAACACATAATTGGGCAGACTCCCACTTCCCTATCTCCAAAAATACAGTAATTAGGCAGAGTCCCCCATAAATATTCAAATGTAGATCAGAGTCCCCCCTAAATCCACACATATATTTAAGAAGTATCCCGCTTAATCAAAAATAATTGGGCTAGCTACCTCTCATATCAATCAAAAATAAACATAATTATTCATAGTTTCCCCATCCCAACATAAGTAGATACAATCACTCTCCCCCAGTCCCCCTTACAAAATAATTACACCCCTCCCCCACATAGTGCAGCGTACACCCAAATCCATTGTGTCCACCTATTATAAAAATAAACAGATACTCACCTGCAGCCTGCGTGTCTCCTCTCTTCACCTTCTTTCCCTAGCTAGAGCCACTGTTCTTGCTTTGTGGCTTCTCACACTCGCCAGCAGCTCCTCTTCCTCCCCCAACCACGTGAACTGCTGGAAGGGGAGGGCGAAGGACGGCTATCTCCACAGGAAGTGCTAGAGGGGGAGATACTGCCTCTCATTCAGTTCTGCCTCTGCCCTTCAGCCAAGCCCCTCTCTTTGCCACTCCTCTCCCCTCTCCTGGCTTCTCTGATTGGCCGTGTGCTGCTCTGCATTAGGCAGCAGAGCAGCGCAATATAACAGAACGCGGCGGCCGTGATCAAGAGCAGCGTGCTAGCAGTAAAATGTGACAGGCCCGTAGATCGCAATCGATGTATTGGTCACCCCCGCTGTAGTCTGATATCTTCATTTATGCCTGTGTTCCAGAACAAACACAAGGGGCTTGATTCACAAACCGGTACTGTTAGCACGGGCGTGCTAAACAGTTAGCACGTGAAGTGTTGCTCGCGGACTTTTGCGCGCGCAAAGTACCATGATCGCGCAATCGCGGACATTTGCACGTGATAATGTGGATTTTTGTGCGTGATCGGCCCCCTTTTGCGCGCAAAAGTCCGCAAGTGGCACTTCACGTGCTAACTGTTTAGCACGCACGTGCTAACAGTTAGTACCGGTTTGTGAATCAAGCCCAAGTCTTTTAGAGTGTCAAACAGAGAACATCAAAGTCTTTACAGGGTTATCTCTGCCTCTGCTGCTCTCCTCCCAGATATTTGATAACACTAGAGGGACAAACAGCAGGCAGTACTGTTGAGTTCCATAGAGACCCAAGAGTGAAAGCGCGTAATACCTACTGAAGAGAAGTGTAGCTGTACAAACAAAGGGTATGAGTGGAATTCAGTTTGTGAAGATAGCATATCCATACCTTTTGTCTCAAACAGTTTCTCTTTCTATAGTGAAAAGTATTTTTTGTTGTTGTTTTATGTACATAGAAGGAGAAAGAACTCCCCTCCCAAGCACTTCTGAAATGTTGATCTTCCTGGTATGTTTGTTGTGTTCTTTTTGATTTAGTGTTTTTGTGATAGAGAGGGAGATCTCTCAGGTTCTTAGTCCTCTGCCTCCGAGGGAGTGTATCTTTCCTGCCCCCATTGTTTCCAATAATAAAGTTTTGGAGAAATTTTAAAAAAAAATAAAACTAAATATTTTATTTAGAAGTTGATTTATTATGTTACTTCTCATTCATTTTGTAGGGATGAGTTCAATGTCAAACTTTCCCTGTTAAGTAACCAATGGCAGGGAGTGATCCGCCGAGCTCAGCAGAGAAGAGGAATCATTGATAGTCAGATACGACAATGGCAACGTTACAGAGAGATGGCAGAGAAACTACGCAAGTGGCTGGTGGAGATGTCCTATCAGCCGGTGACAGGCTTGGGCAGCATTCCAGTACCGCTACAGCAAGCCAGAAACCTTCTGGATGAAGTCCAGGTATACCCCTATGTATACTCTCTATAGTTGTCTACATTTATACAAAGCATACAGTGCAGACTGCCTGTGCATGATATACAGGAGTGCTACAGGTTTCTGCTGGACAGACGAGTGTTACCAGGTGTGGACCAGACCACAATAACCAGTTTTATATGACCTTTTTTATATTACCTTTGTAGGACATACACTATGAGAGCAGTCATTTTTTTAATTTCATTGTACTGCTTTACACATACTATTCTTCTACAGTGTACTGCTTTACAACTTACTATTCTCCTGATTGTTACATCATTGCCTCTGTTCACTGTATGGTAAATCAGTGATGTGAAACAGCCTTACAAGTCACAATTAGTGATGTCACTGGTCACATACTTGTTTTCTGCGCCAGCGACTAAGCAGTGAAAGTAGTAGAGTGTAAGGAGAAGCAGCAAAGACAGGGAAATGACATTTCCTTAAAAAATTATCCTTTAAAAAATGCAACATTTTAATCATGAATTCATTTTAACCATTCATTCTTCTGGTCATCCTCTCCTTGACTGTCAAGGACAATGCAAATGCAATTTCATTTCCTATGTTTTAATAAATCCGTGTAACTGCGTAATCTGCTTTTTTATGCATGTGTTTTTTGTCCTTTATCAGTTTCTGTAGTTGCTAGCCTAATAATGCGAATGCTGTTTGGTATTGCAGCTACGTGACAGAGTGCTTCACAGACAGCAAGGAAGCTACATCCTGACGGTGGAGGCTGGGAAGCAGCTGCTGCTCTCTGCTGACAGTGGGGCGGAGGCTTCCTTGCAGGCAGAGCTCATTGATATTCAGGAGAGATGGAAGGCCACTACCGTGAGACTGGAAGAGCAGAAGAAACAGCTTGCCTTCCTATTGAAAGTAGGTCTCTTCCTCATTCTATTCATTCTCATACGTCTTGGCATGGGGATACTGATATACACTGAGCTGAAGTCTGGCACGTGTTATTTCTTACCATGATAGATTCACCTCTGCACACGTAGATGCAGGCCTGCATTTTACTGCATCAGCACCACTCAGGATGTGTATGGTATATACGCCATCCAAGTGCAGAATAAATCTGACAAATTAGGAATCGTGCTAAACCATTAATGTGCCTTTACACCAGAAATGTGTATATAATATGCATGCAATATATTACCCATCCAATTCAATATATTCTGAAGTTTCCTTAATGGGAAACAATGGGTTAAACTACCAAACTATTTGAAATACTTACATGGATGCTACCTAACATTCCACTTCTTCTTCTCTGCCATGCATTAATCAATGCTGTTGTGCCACATGTCCGTTAAAGCATCAGCACTATATGTTCAGAGTTGTTTTCCAAAATCAGAGGCTTGTGTTTCCAGCAGAATGATAACCAAGCATGTCTTGTTTTGTGTGGGTTATACGCTGCCTTCTGAGACCTTCCATAAAACCGTCTGCCAGTTGGATGAGGCCCCTAACTCCTCCACTATCAGTAATACTAGACGTGTTTACATCACATTGCAGTTCATTTTCTCAGAATATGCTTTTCTGCACGTGTTTTATCGTAAGACTTATGCTAGTTCTTGTACTTAATATGGCACACCAAATGTTATTATAAAGACTGTTATAAATTACATTTTATTTGATCTAGTAATGCATGTACGTAAAGCAAGCCTGAAGCGAACACAAACGTATGAGATAATGAGTATGTGTAGTACAGCTAAGAAATAGAACATTAGTAGCAACATAATGTTTCCAAGTACAGGAAAAGTTAAAAAAAACTTCAGTTGTTATTTATGCAAAAGAGCTTCTCTGAGCTATTCAACCCAACTTGGGTGGAAGGCAGTCCTGTTTTCTTAAGCACTTAAACAGACAAGAAACAGGGAGAGACAGCTCGTGATAAGGTTTTACTGCAGAGAAGTTCAAAGGGTCATTAGTTCTGCTCTATAGCTTAAAATACAGAGTGTGGTTTGTAAACTGCAAATATGACAGAATGATGCAAGGTTATAAAAAAAGGTATATCATTGGAAATAAAATTATGAGACTCTTTTCTTTGCTACTAATGTACTATTCATTATCTGTACTACACATGAAGGTCATTATATCATAATGTTTTTTCGCTCCAAGTTTGATTTAATAGGTAAGTACGGCTCTATTGTTAAATTAAACTGACCAAAACTTTTTGTACATTTCGTTTTAGGACTGGGAGAAATGTGAAAAAGGAATAGCGGATTCCTTGGAAAAGCTGAGAACATTCAGGAAAAATCTCTCACAGCCTTTGCCTGTCCATCATGATGAGCTACACACGGAACAGATCCGCTGCAAGGTCAGTAGCAGAGGTTTCTGTGCTAACTGGGACTAAACATGGCCACTCTTGTAGTCATCTGATCATTTGAATGATTTGTCAAACTGCTAAGGATGGTCAGATCTTCCAAATTCTGATTTAAGTTTAAATGATCATTTAACAATGAATGTCCGATACACAAATAAAAACCTGAGTGACAATGGCAGGAAGAGAACTAACCATGTGAACATGTCTCAAAGGTTGTATAGTTAATTAACCAATTAAGTACCAGAAGACTCTGCCCCCTTAAGGACCAGAGACCGCTGTTACCAGAAATGGAGGAATAGCGATGAATACTGGCGAATTGCCCCACTTACCCGCTGCAATCGCCGCACGTTGGGAACCTGGGCCACCCACTCTGCCGTCTCTGTGACGGTAGAGTTCCTGTGAGCCGGTCAGGAGCCGCTTTCATTGGCTCCTGACCCTGCCTATCAATGTAAGCCAATGGGAGCGGCTTATGTTGATAGACAGGGTCAGGAGCCAATCAAATCAGCTCCTGATCCTTTCACAGGGCTCTGCCATTATAGGGATGGCAGAGCGAGTGAGCTGTAGCGGGGAGACAGCAACGAGATCGTCGGGAGCAACGAAAGTGTCTAGAACGTGCAGCGTCAGTTGATTGAAATATACGCCCTGGCAGCCAGGTAGCAATCAAAACAGGGTGTAGATTTCAATCATCAAGGTCCTAAAGTAGTTAAACTTGAGGCACTTCATGCTTGTTTCAATTGCTACTTGTATGGACACCTTTTATTTCAATCTCAGATTACCCACTAGTTAGATTTTCTAAAACACGAGAGATGATACTGTCATTTTAGAACAATATATCTATAAAGCACTGCGGAACATCTCAGCACTATATAAATGCACAATAATAATTGTACATTTTTAATTCTTTTAGGAGCTTGAAAATGCAGTGGAAGGATGGGCTGAGGACCTTGCTCATCTGACAGAACTGAAGAACACCTTTTCACCCTACATCAGTGCAGACGATATATCCATTCTTAATGAGCGTATTGAACTACTGCAGAGACAGTGGGAGGAACTTTGTCATCAGGTAACCTGCCCTAGTTAACCTTCTGCAACTTGACTACCGTATATTCCGGCGTATAAGACGACTTTTTGAACCCTGAAAATCTTCTGCAAAGTGGGGGGTCGTCTTATACGCCGGGTGTCAGGTGCGGGGTATCAGTATTGTGGTAGGCAGAGCTTACCGGGTATAGCAGTCTTGGCGGAAAGGTCAGCTCATGTCCTCGGTCCTTCTATGTCCTACACTGTCCCCCTGCATCATTTATGTCCATGTCCTCTGTGTTTGAAAATTCAAAGCTGCAATACCATAGCATCTTGCGAGCAGCCGCTCGCGTGGGTAACATGGCAGCTTCCTGATTCCGTGACTGTGACGTGCGCTCCATAATTCAGTGTCTTCCTCTTCCTATGCACGTGACCAGTCAGGTGACCCGGAATCAGAAAGCTGCCATGTTACCCATGCGAGCGGCTGCTCGCAAGATGCTATGGTATTGCAGCTTTGTATTTTCAAACACAGGGGACGTGGACATAAATGATGCAGGGGGACAGTGGAGGACATAGAAGGACCGAGGACACGAGCGGACCCTTCCGCCAAGGCTGCTGCACCCGGTAAGCTCTGCCTACCACAATACCCACTCTTAGAAATCACACCCTGATCTCTTTTCCCTCCCCTGGATGACTGTGGCACGCAGTGATATGCAAAGGTGTATACAGGGGTGGGCCAGGAGGATGGGGGAGGCATGCTGTGAAAAGGGGTAGTCTTATACGGCGAGTATATGCCAAATTCTTTTTTTTAACTGGAAAAGTTGGGGGGGGGGGGGTCGTCTTATACGCCGGGTCGTCTTATACGCCAGAATATACGGTAATACATAATAATGGCATCATTTCAATAGTGCTTTTCTCCTGTCTGGACTCAAAGCACTTTAAAGCTGCAACCAATAGGCTCAATAGGCCACCCTGGGATGTTAGTGAGTCTTGCCCAGGGACCTCTTACTGAAAAGCTGCTCGATTTCAGAACAGGAAGAGCCAAGGTTCAAACCCTGGTCTCCTATGTCATAGGCAGTGCCCTTACCCAGTACACTATTCATCCACCATGAACATGGTTGACTGCTGAGACATCGGCAATATTTACAAGAGGGATTGGGCATGATAACATACTGTAATCTGGTATATGATGTATGTAATCTTAGTTCATTAACCCATGCAAGGCTATTTCATGAGATAAGTATATAAGAAGCCCTATGCAATTGCCAGACTTGCAAAGATTAACTGCTGATGAGATGCAAAGTTGCATGATTTAAAGAGACACTGAAGCGAAAAAAAATTATGATATAATGAATTGGTTGTGTAATACGGATAATTACTAGAATTTTAGTAGCAAAGAAAATATTCTAATATTTTTATTTTCAGTTATATACTGTAGTGTTTTTTTATAACATTGCATCATTCTCTAATATTTGCAGTTTAGACACTACTCAGCAATCTAAATGTGTTCAAAAGTTCACTAACCTGCTCTGTACAATCTTCCCTGCAGAGGAAAAAAAGATACATTGTCTTTTAAAGCTTATTATCTCAAGTGTCTATCAGATTTCTCTGCAACTTTGAAAGTTGTGGAGTTCAATGGCTAATTTGCATAGATAACAACTGGCGTTTCTTAACTCTTCCTTTACTGGAAACAATATTAGACTTATGTCTCTGCTGCTAATGTTTATTTTTCTTAGCTGTACTACACATACAAATCATTATATCATACATTTATTTTCACTTCAGTGTCTCTTTAAAAAAAAAAAAAAAGGTAGCCTCCTCATCCTCAAAGATACCCTGCTCTATTAGTCTGTAAACCCCCAGCTAGCATCTTGTGTCACTATCCACAATGCCCGAAGGAGAATCCCTCCAGCCACCAGTAACCCAGTAAGTCGTTTCTCACTGAGAGTTTGGCAGAAAAGTAATTGTTATACTTACCAACTCCACTGGCAGGCTTCCACTTCTTTACCATTTCCATCTATCCCTCATGTTGCAGACGACTCATACAAGAGAGCAGAAATCATTCAAAGCATGTGTTCTGGAGCACTTTACTGTCGGTACAGTACTAAAATTCATTTGAACTAAAACCAGATGCATGGGGGGTTTACACAAGACATTGTGTAATTGCTTACATTCGAGTATTCATAGGCAGAAGACAAATCAGAAGGAATGAACAGCTAATAATAACAATTGTTGAATGATTTAAAGTTGTACTCAAGGTAGGCATAGTTACTGTATGTGAAATTTCCTACTGTCCAAAAGTTTTGGAATCTTGTCTTGCCTTTTCTGTGGATCAGATAGTTTAGCAACTGCTAGTATAATCAGCTGTGTGCATTTCTGCCTTTTGGAGCTTACTAGCCTTTCTCCCGCCTTCTAATTACCTGCTAATTAGATACTTAATAAATCAGCAGAATGATAAATACTTTATTCTACTCTCTACTTCTATTATTAGATGTTCATTTTTAGTCTGGACAGCAGTTTGGAGACTTGACTGTACATTCATCACTAATCGTCCTACATTTATATAGCAAAAGGGACAAAAGATATAGAATACATTCAACAAGTTATTAAAGCAGTATGATCAGCCATACTATGCCAGGGGAAAAACACATATATAAGTTAAGATACAAGATAAATACTTGATCTACTTACATAACACATGTGTTGTAATGTCCACGTTTTGATTTCAGTGAATGTTGTATAGTAAATGACGAGAATTCTGTTCCTGGTGGGGGCCATGTCTTTTGCCCACAGTTAAGGCTAACTCGTGATGTCATTTCTGCCCTTTACTTTTTTTTTCTTGTCTCCTCCAATCGCTGAGTCACCTCAGCCTCGCTTGTAAACACAAATCAGTAGGGGATCAAATTTCAGATAAGCAGCAGGCAGGGAAATAAAGGGAAGAGGAGGAATATTATAGATAAAAAGACCCCCCAGCATGCAATTCTTTGGCACCGACTACTAAAGAGCCAGTGCTTCTAAGGTATATGATAACTCCAAATCATAACAGCAGAAAAAGTTTTGAAAGTTTTGAATGCAGGATTAGCATCTTAATCACTTAATATACTCAGACCAATTGCTGTTGAAATTTGATTTTTGTGGTGACACTCCCGCTTTAAGGAAAGATCCCATACTTTATGGAAATGGTTACATTGGACAAGATTGTATAAGGTATGGCCAGCTGGCAGAGAGCACTGCAGTAAACTCTGATTATTACACAGTCTAGTCCTCCCCCTCCAAAGCTTTGTGTACACCTGGGCAAAACTTAGGTTGACTGATATCGAGAAGTTAAATTACCTTTACTGGTTATTTAAATGAAAGCCCTACCATAGGTAAAACAGAGAACCCTAGCACTGGGCACATGTGAACCGCTGACAAACTTTAGTCTATGGGAACTAAAACCTGCTGGAAATAGAAATAGCTGACACAATCACAATACTGCAGTGCTAATAAGACCTTATATGTCAATGAAATGCAAATTGGGAGTGGTAAGACCAGCATTGAGCTAATAAGCCCCAGCCCAGTGCAGGAACTTGCTTTATTATCTTTATCTACCATTGACTCTAGCTATCAGGACCCAATAGTTATGGCAGTAGTTCAGGGCATGAGCATATGCAAATGTGTTGCTCTATTACACTTGAGCAGCGTGTATTGTTGCTATAGAGTGGTGAGGAGGGACAATGGCACTTTCAGCAGGAGAGCTAAGAAGGAGAACTATACACTTATTTCCTGTACAAATGCTAGATTTACAACTGAGACAGCCCTGACAGGCTTTCTTAACCAAGTTCTGTCTAGCGTGTATAGAAGGTTTTAGTAAGACTTTAATCATTCCTTTGTTTGCAAGTGTCAAGGTGACAGTTACACTATATATTACAGGAGCTGCCATTTCTGTTTCCATGGTTTCACTTTTCAAGAACCGTCAGAAAACTAGCAATCTCTAAACACGTTTTCAGTATGCTCTCATATTTCTATCATCCTGAATCCCATTTAGTCTTACCCCAACCCAATTTTCTTTTTGAAAGACTTGGATATAGTGGGAGTATAAGAACACGTATGAAGGTTTTATTGATGTCTTTGTCAAAGTTGTTCGGCCCAGTTCACACTGGATGGGTCAAAAACTGATCAGTTTTTATTGGGCATCAGTTTTTGAATGGTTCCATTAGTGCACAGTCAGTGCGACGTGCCCACCAATCCGAATTGATCGCAGACTCTGCCGAATGGATCAGTTCTAACAGAGCAATGGGAACAGATCCTATTGATTATAACGGGATCCCTTCAATTCCATTAGTATCTTGTCCATTTAGCTCCCCTGAACAGACCATTTTCAGTGCCAGTGTGCACTGGGCATTAATGTTTCCCTTCATTTTCTGTCTTCCTGACAAATATTATTGAGCAAGGAAATAAAAGGAAAGCCGCTCAGCTGTGACAAAATGGGGAAAACACTATCTTATTAGAATGGAGGAGCGTTCCGGCCAGGTAGATACCATTAACTTAGTTTCTTAGTGCCTGGGCATTGGGTTTGGACCCATCACAGGAAACCCAAAGTGTCAAGGAGAAAAAGAGTGTTTCAGATGTCTCTGCTATGACACATGTGTACTGTTTATGCTAGATTTTAATTTTCTTCATATTGTGTCATTATTGGGGCACTTCATTGATTCTTTTACTTGTGTTTATGTAATTATGGATGTTATGTAAAATGACAGATATTTAGACTTTAACCAAAGTTCTAGAAATGCCTTAGGTTGCCCGGATGTGACAATTAGCATAGCGTATCACAGTTATTTCCTCTGCTCATTTTCTGAGGTGAAACCAACAGGAAATGTAGAGCATCTAGTTTTAAAATAAAACACAGCACTCAGAGACTCTCTATGCTCTGCATTGTGCTCTTTCTATTCTGCAAGCTTTGAAGTATGAGTTATTATTCCAAGTAATAACTTTTCTGCAATTAAAGGCAAGTGCATATATAAATTACAAACTGAAGGAGTATTTTAATGAGCTGCATTGTGTTTATTAGACTTTATGGCAGTCTGTGATTTACATTCATAATGAAACCTGCACGGTTTTGTTTAAGCATACAAAGTACAGCAGTCACACTGATAAACTGATTAACGAATTCCGTGTTTTCTAATTGCAGGTCTCTTTACGTCGGCAGCAAGTAAGCGAGAGGCTTAATGAGTGGGCCATATTTAACGAAAAGAATAAAGAGCTATGTGAGTGGCTGACCCAGATGGAAAGCAAAGTCTCTCAGAATGGGGACATTAGCATTGAAGAGATGATTGACAAACTCAGAAAGGTACTCATATCAAAGCTGTTCATACTAACTTGTGCATTTGTTTGCATTATGAGGTTATACTCAAAACAATGATCATTGTTGTTATCAGAACTATAAGCATTAAAGGACCTCTCTGATATTCCATTGAGCTGGACATTAAACAAGGGGAAACTTTTCTGCTTCACATTTTAGACCTATCATCTGCAAAAATTTTTTTACCACTTTGTTGCATCAGAAAACTGACAGTGAATGGGTGCTATTTTATAAATAGAAACTCTTCACACTTGTTTTTTTTTTTTGTGCAAGTGTAGTCTGCGTTTTGTGCAATTTTGTGTAATCTGCGTTTATTTCTGGACAAGCAGATGCATTCCCCATACAGCCTATGGTGGAAACGCATCTGCCCTGGGCCCCAACTGGACCACAAAGAGACCACTACACTGTCCACAACTGCTGTTCGAGGTTCAGCTCAGGTGGGAAACCTAGCCTGACAGCTTTATGGCTATTAGGTTTGCATAAAAGCAACAGAATGCCAGGGCTTTGTCAGAGATAAACTGCGTAAAGCGGATCCGAGATGCAAAAACTAACTATAACAAGTAACTTGTCTATATATCTTATCTAAAGTTGAGATAGTTTACACAGCAAATCTAGCTGCAAACAGCTTTAATAGTTTATGATTATTTATTCCTGTGATACAATGAGGGCAGCCATGTTCTGTTTGTCACCGGCTGAGGGCTGGAGATGCTTTCAGCTTGCCTGTGTGTAATGTGACAAATTCAGTCCCCTGTCCTCCTCCCACCTCCCCTCGGCCTCTGAAATCTCTGGTAACCTCCTCCTCCTCCTGCCCAGACTGAGCTCCCATAAGCCCTTGCTACAGTGCCAAGGCACTCTAAAAAGCTGAAGGAAAGGCTTGTTTAGTTTATAGGGAATTAGAGTATTAAAACAAAACAAAAAAAGTATTTGGTTTGAGGAATGCCCTATCAACTATATGAAAGAAACACAATTATGCAATGAGTAAAAGTCTATCTCGGATCCACTTTAAATCAATAATGCAAAGTGTAAAAACACCTCTTTGAAGTACATTTAAATTCATATTCATTCCAAGATACAGCCCTTTATAGGACCAGAAAAACATGTAAACATTTTCTCCTAAGGAAAGTTTTTCAGCTGCTAGAAGAGTGTAGCTTTATGTGTGAAATAACGGCTACACCTACTTATCCTAAATTAAATACTTCTTAACCTGTGCAGAAAACAGCTGTTGTTAACCGATACTTAAAAAGCCAGTCAGTGTATTTATCCTCTATAATAAAACCCCTGTGTCCCTGCGTGTGCTGTCTCTGTGTAGCTGGGTCCATGCTTTTTGCTACTGCACATGTGCGCAGCATGGACCCAGCCTCTCAGAGACAGGAGGCCAGGGAGCCAGGCCGATGTGTGAGCGGGCGGCAGGTGTGCGAGCGGCGGGTGCACGCGCGCATGTGTGCAGCTGGTGCGCGTGACCGTGTGTGGTGGGTGCGCGTGTGTGCGGCAGGTGCGCGCGCATGCGCAGTTCATGCTGCGGCGAGGAACACAGATCCTAGAGCCCGTTTTTAAACGGGCTTGGGTCTGCTAGTCATGTAATAAAAACACAGCTCAGCTTATTTTTTATGTTTATAGTGCCCTCTCCAACACAGTATAGGGCTTGTTCACAGTACAAGAGCTTTACTAAGTGCTTGTGATGTTAAAGGAATACTATCGATTAAAAAAACTTTTTTAATGCTGTTAGTTAGGGCACACATTACCACAAGCACGAGGAGCAATCTCCTTCCTCACACAGCTCTGCCTCTGCTGTAAAATCCTCCATCAGTTTTAGGCTCAACACACAGCATACAATCTTGGTTGTTCAATCTTACCACTTTCATGTAGTATAAGAGCTTATCCAATCAATCATTCAAGGTATGTTCAATCTGTTGGCCCTTATACTACATCGATTTGGTAAATCTGTACAGCCAAGATTGTATGGTGTGTGTTGAGCTTAAGATACAAAAGTGTCGGGCTCTAATAGGGCTAGACCATATCCCTGCACAGGGGGGTTGCTATCAACTCCTCATTGTATAGTTTAATAATCACCTTGCTGAAAGAATCCGATTCAGATGGTGGTAAGGGGTTAAAGATTCCAGCAATGTGTGTTTATTATCTTTCTTCTCTGACTGATAAACATCCTTAGGCCCTGTTCACATTAGCGGTGAGTGGAACGGGAGCGGAACGTATACTGTACAAACGGACCGGTATGCGAACGGATCCAATGTTAAACCAATAGATCCGTTCACATCCGTTCCGCTCAATGGACAAAAAATGCAGCAGGACCTATTTTCCTGGGCCGTTGTGCCCAGTGGACCGGAAACTGAAAGTTTTGCAGCTACATAGGAACAAATAGAAAACTGACAGTTTACAGCACACTGGCTGATCCTGATGGCCGGATCCGTATGGCCGGTTCCGTGAAAAATGCAAATGTGAACCGGGATTAAATAATGCCTTTGTAAACAGCTTCTCTCCCTCCCAGCACAGCACCACATAGCAGCCTACAAAGTAGATGCAGCCTGGAGTGAAAAGTCACAAGTAAGCCAGTCAGCCAGTCAGTCAGAAATAGTGCATACACATCTCCCAGCTAGAAAAATTACAGCAATATTACAGCACATCTAGCTACGTTACCTTTTCAGATCTGCCTCCTTCTCCTCATGTCTCCTGCATGTTGTGACACAGTGAAGTACATTTGTAAGCTGTGTGAGAAATGAAGGATGATTTTTAAGCATGGAGAGAGGGAGAGAGAACTGGGTGAATACATAAAGTGCCCATAGCACTAGTGGTAATGTGTACCCTAATATAGAGTATTAAAAAAAGGTTGTTTTAATTGATATTGTTCCTTTAAAAGCTCTTGCTAATGTAATGGTATGTGTGTGTTCTCATTGGAGTGATGTGATTTTGAAAAAATACCCCATAGCATTACATTAGCAAGAGCTTTTCAAAATCACTAGCACTAATTAAGTTTTTGTAGTGTGAACAAGCCCTTTGTTCTGTAAACCTCCCAGCTATAGTGTGCATCTGATATTACAGCAGGCTGATGGGGCAGGTATGTCCAATTTTCCCCATATACTTTTCCAGATTCTTTCCAGGAAATAGTTTTCCTTTATTCACAGATTCATAGGCGCCAATGGAGGCTTTGATCAATGTTTTTTACATGTATTTTAGGACTACCAGGAAGAAATTGCAGTTTTCCGGGAAAACAAAATCCAGCTGCAACAAATGGGAGAGAGACTTGCCAAAGCCAGCCATGAGAGCAAGGCATCAGAGATTGATTACAAGTTAGGCAAAGTTAACGAACGATGGCAGCATCTCCTGGATCTTATTGGCGCAAGGTATGCTATCATATGAAACACTGGCTTATGCCAACCATGGTAAATGGTGGTCTCACAACCAGGAAGAATAGTGGGTATCATTATCAAAATGTATTGCTTTGCTGTCTCCTTTCTAACACTGTGGCGGACCTTAGAAAGCTAGTTTTGGATGTCTCTACCTTGAGATTATTATAGATAAAGTGCTGGTGGGTGCCCAGTGTAAAATTAGCACTGAACTCCATAGTTGTGACGTTACGCCAGTGTATGGATGCACTAAACTGAGACACACAGTTGTAAGTGAATCACAGAAAAAAGGACTTCATGTAAAAGTTCTGAGATCTGAAGTTTTTCCTGTAAGCCCTTCATACCCCCCTCACTACCTCTGAGAAAGGGTGCATAGTGGAAATAAATATGCTACTTGGAAATGCTGGCTCACAAATAAAACTGGTTGCTATGTGACAAGCATAAATACTTCCCACACAATGCCATGAGTTTTATGTCTTTTACAAGAGGAGCTACTGTAGCCTAATTGCAGACCCCCCCCCCAAGCTGTTGCCAGTACCAGTATCACATGACTAGATGGTAACATCTGGCCAATAGGAGCAGTTTAGTGAGGCTGTAATGAGTGGTCACAACTACAATCTCCCCACACACATTTGGACACAGGTTTACTTTTAGCGGTTCTGTATTGGCCTGAGGATGCAGTGCAGCTTGAGGGACATAAACGCATACAAAAATTCTAAATGTATCAATTGTACTAAACTTATCCCTAAACTGGAAAATTTCAAAGGTGCCCATTAACATTTAAATGTTCTGAGCGTTCGATCATCCAGTCTGATCATTGCATTCTGCCCGAAATGATTGTTCAGGCCCACCAATGGAAAGGACCAGTATAAGTAATCCGATCAGACTAATAGAATCCTTCTAAAATTCAGATTGATGCAATGATTGTTAGAATGATGCTTCATTGTCGTTCAAAGGAAGGGTTAATGGGCACCCTAAAGGTGGCCACTAATGATCCAATCTTTTTCATCCAATTTTACAGAGTAGCCAAACAGCTCGGGGTGACCCAAACCACTAGAAATGTATAGGGGGCTAAAAGAGACCAAAAAGCAATGCTTGGTGTGGTTTGCCATTTTACCAAATCTATGTAGTATGAGGGTATATTGAGTGACTATATTGAATGGATAATTTAGGTAGTTCCCTTATACACTGTATTACATAGAATTGGTAAGATTGGATGAAAAAGATGATTAGTGGTCACCATAAAGGTGGCCACACACCATACAATTTTTTAAATATCTGTTCAATTTAGGAATTGCAATCAATTTTTCTGACTGATTGTAACATTTCAAAAATATGACCAATGTGCCACACACGTATGTTCAATTTGTTTCATCAATTATGATAAAAATGATTGGATACTCTGACAAAATTGCTAGGGTGTGTATATTAATAAATTGGCAATCTAACACACACCATACAATCTTTAGAAAGATTGAAGAACAATATCTGGCATTCCGGATCGATAAAAATAGAAGAAAACGGAAAATCCGATCGGATTTTTCAGTCGAATGAAAAAAAAGCTTTTGATTTTTTTCGGGAGATATGATCGTTTTTTATCAAATTACCGTAAAATCTGACCATTTTATTGTATCGTGTGTGGCCACCTTAAGACTGCTGCAAGCAGAGGGAGCTAAATAAAGAAGCTTTATTAATCAGCGCACAGCCACACAGCTGTCATGGAGGAGGTTTCAGTATGCTGGACATGATTCATATTCTTTCATTTCACCTCTGTGAATGACATGCTTTATACATAAAGGTTGCACAAGTTGTTAGCCACAATTACAGCTGGTAACGATGCTCGGTGATTGCTTTGTGAAAGGTCAAACACTAGCCGACTACGTCAGATTTGAATACTGATGCAGCAATTACTATTTTCACCAAAGTGGTCCAACCAAGTTTAAGAAAATGCAATTTATATTTGCAAGCGGATTTTTCAGTTTATTGCCGAATAAACTTTTCATAAAGGAGCATGTGTTTGTTCAGCATTTGCATACAAGCTGTTGTGTATGATGGCATGCAGTCCGGGGATCTGTAAAGCAGTGATTGTACTGCAGCCCTGCAAGAAGGTATTTCATTTGCAGACAGCATTCCTGGAGGCATATCATGCACATTCTCCTGAGTGGGGGCTTTTTATAGAAGCATGAGCAGTTGTCCAAGCACGTGGTCTCAGATTTCACACCCCAAACTCACTACAGTGTGTTGTGGCTGTGTGCTGCTCTCATTTCTGTGTTCCTCACAGAAGTGAAGGGATTGTTGTTTTACAGTGAGCAGTACTGGCTCATGGTTTTGCTTTCACTGATGAGTATGTTCATGGCGTTGGCAGCAGCCATTGCTGACTTAGGTCCACATAAAATGGCAGAGGACAGCATTGAGGATTCTGAGCTACCTGACTGTGACTGCGATGTTTCAAGGCAAGATGCAGACTTATCCTGTTATGCATGCTATATTAGGTGATAGATAATAGATTTAACAGCATCATCGTACTGTGCTCTGTTTTTTAACATACATATTATTCAGTAAACGTAAACAGGAGATGCACAACTTTACTTGCTTGAATTTGTTTTTATTATTTTTTTGCTCTAAAGTCAAGCCCAGCATGCTTTGTTAACAATCATTGTAAATGTGTCCATTAACACCACAATATATTCCGGAGATGCGATCATTCTCATCAATTTTTATGATCACATTGTACAGAAAATTGTTCTATGGTTGTTTGGAATATAGAATTTTGTCGATCCGAGTGTTGGGAGTTTTCTATCCTATCTGAAGACAGTAAATGCCCTAACTGAACCGTTTATGGGAACAATCGATAATTACCCTTTCGATTACTTAAGATCCCACAAATCTAATCGAATGTTTGCCTTTGAGGAAAATACTGTTCTATTCATTGGCACCTTTAGTTAAATAAGACTGAATCAGTAGCTGCAAGTATTTCGGTGATCGTGATATTGCTGCACATCAGTCTTTTCAGGAACAGAAAATTGACTTGCTGATCTTCAGTTACAGTAAGGTTATGTAAGCTTCACATGCCAACAAAAAGGGCAGAAGAGGTACAGCAATTGCCCAGAGCAGCCACTTAGATGTTAGCTACAAGAGACTGAAGTGATTGTGATTGGTTGCTAGTGGCAACGGCTTCATTTTTGCTGCAGCATTCTTTGCAGCTGTCTTTGTAAACATGCCCCAGTTACATCAATTGCTTTTTAAGTGACCACAGATGTGATATATAGCAGTAGTGATCATTCAAACTAGAGCTCAGGCTTCAGGGCACCTATCATTGTTGGTGACATGATGATAAAAAAGAATAAAAGATTCTGATTCTGAGATAAACATGTATGTACAGTGCAAAACATATTAATAACCAGGCTGTTTTGCTTGTTTTATTTTGCTGCATGAATGCGTTCATTTTTAGGCATGGAAGTGGCACCTTGTCGGGAATGTAGTAAACATCACTGATTAGCAAATTACAGCCATAAAAGTTTTCCTGACAGAATATGACTTCTAAGGGCAGAGGGATATAGAAAAGGGTCAATAGTTCATGTATCTCCATTTAGGGACATTAATAGGCTGCCACTGAGCAGAGGCAACAAAACATCCATTCTACTTTGTAAATGTTTAAATATAATTGTGCATGATAACATATCACCACACATCGCCGTGAGTGTTCACCAATAACGTGTTGTAGCCGTCACGTCAGATCGGATACTTCATGCATTGTAAAAGGTGCGTCGGATAACGTGGTATGTTACGATGCAGGGGTGTGTACATGATATTCAATTTTATGGGAAGGGCACTCACATGTAACAACGCAGTGCAAAGCAACACGCATAGTGTGAACACACTTCCCTTCTTGTGAGGCCTGTTTTTTTTCTTTTTTTTACTCCTTATTTAGTAGATTGGGCATCTGTAAATATTTGTGTCTTCCCCGGTGTTTTTTTCTGAATTGGCTTTGAGAATTACGCTGTGTTTACAGTTTGCAGTTAGTGGGTGGCAGATTTTCCTAGGCTTTTACTACACATTGCTGTTGCTATCAGGTGTTTGGCACACAGATGAATGACCCACTGACTGTGAAGAGTATTTAAGGAGAAACCGGGACCAAGAATTGAACTTCATCCCAATCGGTAGCTGATAACCCTTTTTACATGAGAAATCTTTTCCTTTTCACAAACGGATCATAAGGGCACTCTGTATGGCTGATATTGTGGTGGAACACCTCCCACAGTGGTTTCCTGTCTGTGAACCTCATTGCACTGTGGGAAATTACAGCTGTTTACAGCTGGGTCCAACTGCCAAAAAAGCAAGCAGCATCTCTTTAGACAGACATCACCTGCCAGCAGTAAAAAATGTCACCATGTGGTAAATGTCAGAATGTAAATCAGGGAGAGGAAAGATTTTACAATGGGAAAACACTGACTAAATCATTTATACATACGGTAATTATTGTAAACATGAAGCACTTTTTTATTACATTATTTTCACTGGAGTTCCTCTTTAAAGACTGAAGGTGCAATCATCAATCATACTGTTCAGATCGTATTGTACAAAGCTTGAGAAGTTGATGGGCCCAATCAATCCTGAACAATTTATTGTCAATCAGCAAAGCGGATTTTTTCATAGTTTATCTACCTTGAGTACATTCTGAAACAGTGACTCTGAAAGTATGCATGTATGCACATCAGGTGTTCCTGCATGAAGTATCCACATCAGGTGTTCTGACTCACTTTGACTCAAATAACTGTATGTTAATTATAGTTATGTGATTCAGACACTTCCCCAGCCAAACATTTGGCACAACAGAGGTAAATGGTAATCTGAATAGAGATGGCCCAAACCTCAGATTTTCGGTTCGCGAGCTGTGAACACGAACCTCTGCGAAAGTTCGGTTCGCGCGAACTCTCGCAAAACACAATAGACTTCAATGGGCAGGCGAACTTTGAAAACTAGAAACACTTATACTGGCCAGAAAAGTGATGGAAAAGATATTTCAAGGGGTCTAACAGCTGAGTTTTTGCATGGATGAGTGGGATAGACGCCAAAAGTCCTGGGGAAAAATCTGGATTTGACGCAAAGCAGCATTTTAAGGGCAGAAATCACATTGAATGCTAAATTGCAGGCCTAAAGTGCTTTAAAACATCTTGCATGTGTATACATCAATCAGGGAGTGTAATTAGAGTACTGTTTCACACTGACAGACCAAACTCACTGTGTAACGCACTGCAAACAGCTGTTTGTGTAGGTACGGCCGTGCTGGACTGGTGCGCACCATGGCGAGAGTGCAGGCCGTGGCGGTTTGCAAGCCCATATGGTCACCGGGCTGTGGTAGCTCAATGATAGAACAACAGTGACTGTCCAGCTGATCAAATTTGGTCTGTCCACAATGAAGCAACAACCTTATTATCTTGGGTGTGTCCCCCCCGCCCTCGCCCCCAAGACACTCATATAGCCTGCGGTCATTGCTTCATTGTGATACGCAAGCCCCTTCACCGCGGCACGGTAATGATCACAAAGGGGAATTGACACATGTACATGCCTTTTGTGTTGTTGTTGCAGCTGCAGTGCAGCCAGAAAAATTAGGCAGGTATGTACACGCACCAGAAAAATTATTATAGCGGCCGCTGCTAGCAGCCTTAAAAACTCAGGAATCCGCCTGGAGTCCTGGACCCTGTTGGTGGTGGCTGAGAAGGCAGTCAAGCGGCCTGCAGGCAGAGATGCTGTGTGGGGGGACTGACTAAGGGCCTGTACACACTGCTGCGCTTGCGTTGCGTTTTTAAAAACGCATGCGTTTTTAAAAACGCAAGGTCTTTTGAAAAAGAATGAAAATCGTGATGACTTGTACACACTGGTGCGATGCGTTTTTAAAAAAACGCAAACGCAGTGCCTGCTGCGCTTTTTTAAGCGCAGCGCATGAAAAACGCATTAAAACGCATGCGCTTGCGTTTTTGCCTGCGTTTTTCAGAAGTCAGTATCCCAGAAGACTCTGCAATCTCCTGATTCCTGTTGAAATGTAAACTAGAAAAAAAACAAAGGATTCTTTAGACAATCAGCAATTACAAGAAAAACGCAAACGCACAAAAAACGCAGGCAAAAGCGCATGCGTTTTTAAAACTACAGGCTCTTTAAAAACGCATGCTTGCGTTTTTGCCTGCGTTTTTCAGTGTGTACAGGCCTTTAGTCTTCGGGCGGGCAGTAGCCCTCCGGGATCCATGCCTCATTCATTTTGATAAAGGTGAGATACTGAACACTATTGTGACTTAGGTGACTTCTCTTCTCAGTGACAATGCCTTCAGCTGCGCTGAAGGTCCTTTCTGACAGGGCGCTTGAGGCAGTGCAAGACAAAAGTTGGATGGCAAATTGGGACAGCTCTGGCCACAGGTCAAGCCTGCGCACCCAGTAGTCCATCGCTGCTCATACTGTCGATGGTTCTTTCTCTACCATTGTTAAAGAAAGCGTACGGCCGGGGAGTCAGGGTTCGATTCCGGTCCGGAGTTGGAGCCTGAGAAACGGCTACCACCACACATCCAAGGAAGGCAGCAGGCATGGCATGCAAGTCTTGAGGTAGTGACAAAAAATAACAATACAGGAGGACGTTCGAGGCCCTGCTGTATATGAGACAAATCAATTTGAAATCCTTTAAAAATAATCTGTTATGGAGGGCAAGTCTGCCATCCATTCAAGTGAAAGGTATGCACTGACTGCCAGGTATTATACAATGTGCAGTCACAGATGCAGTGAAAGGTATGCAGTGACTGGTATTACAATACAATGTGCAGCTGTCACACAGGTGCAGTTAACAGATATGCTCGGAGTGGTATATTACATAGCGTGCGGTCACACAGGTACTGTGAACAATTATGCAATGACTGGTATTACAAATGTGCACCTGTCACACACACACAGGTCCCGGACAGGCACAGTGACACTGCGTGCACTTACGTAGGTAGGTGGGTGCACTGTGAACAACAGGTAGGTATATGCAGTGATGGGTATTATAATGTGCACCTGTCACACACAGACAGGTACCGGACAGGCACAGTGACACTGCATGCACTCACGTAGGTAGGTGGGTGCACTGTGAACAACAGATAGTTATATGCAGTGATGGGTATTACAAATCTGCACCTGGCACAGTAGTAATTACCACTTGAGAAAGGGCATCTTGCCCGAAACGTTGTGCTGGTAGTGACATGCTGTGTATACTTGCTGTAACACTTCAATAAACATCATCGTTGGATAAGAATCCGCAGAGGGTCGGGTTCCTTATGGAGATTGTGTGGATTGACTGGATTTGAGGAGGATTGGTGACCCTCCTTGCCATAGGAACTCCCCGTGATATTACCATTGCCTGAGGCCCGCAGACACCCCTGTGCATACTATTACAAATCTGCACCTGGCACAGTAGTAATTACCACCAATGGGCCAAAGGCCAGCTGCGACTGACTGACAGGGCTGTATATAATGCAAGTGGGCCACCCCCCAAAAAAAAAAAAAGATCACAAGAACAAGATGGTATATACTCGAGTATAAGCCGACCCGAGTATAAGCCGACCCCCAACTTTTACATAAAAAAACAAGAAAAAAATCATTGAACCGACTATAAGCTGGGAGTGATAGGCCATAAAGAAGTATGCCATAGAAAATATGCACCTAACCATGTATATGCAGTGGAAATCATCTCTCACCACCCACCAATTGACCCATATACTCAACAAAACCGTAGGGTAATGTGACAGAGATGGGAACTCTTGAATGCATATATTATAATGCAAGTGCTGTCATTTATTATCAGCAGCTCTGTGCTGCTGCTCCACTGTACTGATCGGTCAATTATGATGGTAACAACGAATGGAGCCATTGGCTCAGTGTTCTAGTGACCCCACTACCTCCAGTGTCCCCGGCACATGCAGTATTCTCCGCTGTTTCTCTCCCCCTCAGTGTCCCGAGCATGTGTCTAATGGCCAGAGCGGTATAATCAGCAGTTTCCCTTTCCCGACTGTTGCCGGCATGTGCCCAGCCTCCCGCTGAACCAGTGTGTGCAAATTAGCTTCCCCCATCCCCTCCAAGGGTCTTCTGCTATGTTCCCTTTAACCGTCAGAGTTGTAGTTGCAGTTACCTTTCCCCGAGTGTCCCCGGACAGCGGAGCATTCACTAACTGATTCCCGCGGCCAGTATTCATCTTCTCTACAGCCTCCCCTGTATGACGTCCTCTAATGGCGCCACGTGCGCCAATGCAGGACGTCATACAGGGGAGACTGTAGAGAAGATGAATACTGGCCGCGGGAATCAGTTAGTGAATGCTCCGCTGTCCGGGGACACTCGGGGGAAAGGTAACTGCAACTACAACTCTGACGGTTAAAGGGAACATAGCGGCAGACACTTGGAGGGTATGAGGGAAGCTAATTTGCACACACTGCTTCAGCGGGAGGCTGGGCACATGCCGGCAACCGTCGGGAGAGGGAAGCAGCTGATTATACGGCTCTAACCTTTAGACACATGCCGGGGACAGTGAGGGGGAGAGAAACAGCTGAGAATACTGCACGGACAGCTGGACACATGGTGGGGGGCCACAGGGACAGCTGCGCATACTGCTCTGGGAGGACTAATGTCCGGATAAATGCACGACTTGAGTATAAACCGAGACCCCCACTATTGGACCACTTTTTTGGTCTCAAAATCTCGGCTTATACTCGAGTATATACGGTAGCTCTCAAAAGAGCTGTTGAGGGGTGCTTTTTTAGCAATAAGAATCAGCAAGGAGCAAGCTAACAAGCCTGCAAGAAACTAACTAAGCTTTTCCTATGAGAGTCTGCAGCAGCTCTCCCTTCTCTAATTACTGCAGGCACACGAGTGATTCCAATGCCTGATGCTGCCTGTCTTTTATAAGGGGGGGGGGTGGGGCTCCAGGAGGGAGTGTAGCCTGATTGGCTACAATGTGCCTGCTAACTGTGATGTAGAGGGTCAAAGTTGACCCTCATGATGCACTATAGGGGCGAATCGAACTTCCGGAAAAGTTTGCGGTTCTCCGCAAACACGAATCACGGAAGTTCGCCAGGAACTGTTTGTCGGCGAACCGTTCAGGCCATCTCTAAAGCTGAAAATTTTACAGAAATGTGGCAGCCACTTTATTACTCTCACTTCAGATGACTTTCAAAAAATAGAGCTAGGCTTACCATTCCCTTGCATTTTTACTGCAAACTATTCTTTGTACTATTTCACTCAAACACAGTCTTGAACATTTGAAAGGTTAAAGGAGTGAATATTATTATTATAATTTACATTGTACTGACACACAATGGCCCATATGCAATTAACTTTTTCTCCTGAGTTGTCCCCTAGGGGATATTGTCATGGAGAATGATCTCTTAGGAGAAAACTTGGGAGAAAAAGTGAACTGAATAATTAGTTATTTTATTTATTATTTTATTTTAAGTATTTCTATAGCGCCGACATATTATGCAGTGCTGTACAGAGTATTCTGTCTTGTCACTAACTGAGTTAGCCCCTCAGAGGGGCTCACAATTTAGTCCCTGCCATAGTCATATGTCTTATTGTATCATGTAGTGCATGTATCATAGTCTAGGGCCAATTTAGGGGAAGCGAATTAACTAATCTGTATGCTTTTTGGATGTGAGAGGAAACTGGAGTGCCTGGAGGAGACACGGGGAGAACTTACAAACTCCTTGCAGATGTTGCCTTGGCTGGGATTCAAACTGGGGGCCTAGCACTGCAAGGCGAGAGTGCTAACCACTATACCACCGTGCTGCCCAACACTAGATTAGTTCCAATCACTAACTGTCCCCCAGACTCTAACCGAATCTAACGTTCCAGTTGTAGTTTAGGACCAGTTTACTGTGACCCATTTAGCTACAAGTGTTGTGTTGGTGGGTTGCGGAACAAAATTGGAATGCTTACAGAAAACCAAAAGCATGCTAACTCCTTACACATGCTGTTTTAGCTATGATTTGATCTATGGACTTAAGCACTGCAAGATGACAGTGCTACGCTACCTAGCACTTTTGTCTACTGATTTCAAACCTCATTTCAGTGGTTCAAAAATGTCCCACTTACCATGTACCATCAAAGTGATGGAATCTGTTTGAATCTATTTGATCATGGAATGGTTTATGTGGCTTCAGTTTAACTGCAATGAGCGTGACCAAGGTGGCAGCCCCAGGACTGCCTAAGACCAATGGACGTCAAGTCCTGGGGCGGGGATTTGTGCAGGAGATTGCGCTTGCCGATGAAAGTGATCGGCTGTCATAGGCTGAAGCCCATGACAGCCAATCATGCTGATTGGCTGGCCGGGGGAGGGAGGGATAGAGGGAGAAAAAAATAAAAATAAAATAAGGAAATGTAACCTCCTTGCCGGTCCAATTCCCGCCGGCAAGGGGGCAGCGCAGCACTTTTTTTTTTTTTCAAATCATGTAGCGAGCCCAGGGCTCGCTATATGATGGCCGCTGAGCGGCAGCATCCCCCCACCCACTCCGATCGCCTCCGGCAATCAGAGTAAGCAGGAAATCCCATTCAGAACGGGATTTCCTGCAGGGCTTCCCCGGTCGCCATGGCGACGGGGCGGGATGACGTCGGGACGTCAGAGGGAATCCCGATCCACCCCTCAGCGCTGCCTGGCACTGATTGGCCAGGCTGCGAAGGGTTCTGGGGGGGGGGCGGCTTGGCGCGGCGGGTAGCGGCGAATCGTCGGGTAGCGGCGGCGATCGCGTACCACACGCAGCTAGCAAAGTGCAAATCGGCCCAGCTGTCCTCCTGCACAGGTTACCCCGAGCTGAGCTCGGGATAACCGGCAAGGAGGTTAAGAGAAAAATATGAACATAAATATTTACTTAAAAAAAAATAAGCATGGGGGAGCAAACAGACCCCACCAACAGAGAGCTCTGTTGGTGGGAAGAAATGAGGGGGGGGGGGGGAATAACTTGTGTGCCGAGTCGTTCGGCCCTGCAGTGAGGCCTTAAAGCTGCAGTGGCCCATTTTGTAAAAAATGGACTGGTCTTTAGGGGGGTTTAAGCCCATGGCCCTCAAGTGGTTAAGTTGCATATAGGTAGGATATTTGTAATATACACAAGGAACATGTTATTTCATTTTTAAAGGAAATCTGAAGTGAACTTATGAGATAATGAATTATATGTGTAGTACAGCTAAGATAAAGAGCATTAGTAGCAAAGAAAAGATTCTCATATTTCCAGTACATGAAGAGTTCAGAAACTTCAGTTGTTATCTATCCAAAAGAGCTTCTCTGAGCTCTCCGGCCCAACTTGGGTCGGCTACAGACATATAAAAATATGTCTCTTTTATTTGCTACTAATGTCCTATTAATTTTCCAT
The DNA here is from genome assembly GCF_040937935.1 of Hyperolius riggenbachi. Classification (NCBI taxonomy): domain Eukaryota; kingdom Metazoa; phylum Chordata; class Amphibia; order Anura; family Hyperoliidae; genus Hyperolius; species Hyperolius riggenbachi. The sequence continues at coordinate 369,918,549 of NC_090649.1, read as the reverse complement.
ACTACACATACAATTCTATATAAGTTTTTTTTTTTTTTTTTTTTGCTTTAATGTCACTTTTAGAAGTTGAGAGTCTATGGGCCTGATTCACAAAGCGGTGCAAACTTTTTCGCGGACTTTTGCGCGCACAATTTGCCGCGATTCGCGTGATCGCGGACTTTTGCGCGTGCAATTTGCCGCGATTCGCGCGATCACGGACTTTTGCGCGCACAATTTGCGGCAAATTGCGTGCGCAAAAGTCCGCGATCGCGCGAATCGCGGCAAATTGCGTGCGCAAAAGTCCGCTAAAAAGTTTGCACCGCTTTGTGAATCAGGCCCTATGTGTTATGAAAGAGCTATTAAGAATGTAGAGTAGAGGACTGCTTTTGTGGTTTAGTGTCCAAAGGCCCTAGAGTGGGAACAGGGACAGCCTTGCGAGTATTTGTAGTTCAGCTGGTTTAGCAATTTAACTAAGTGAGAAATCAGACAAATGCAGAGTCATACCTGGGCATGGAAGTCAGACAAGCAAGATTTTGACAACAGAACTTGTCTTTAACAAGCAGCAGGTTGGCACTAAGATGGGTTCTCAGGTAGGAGTTGGCAACAATATTCTTGGGCAGACAAAGATTCCGAAACAAGTCGGGTTCTTGAACAGTTGTAGGTCAGCAGCACAGCAAGTAGTCAGACAAAGCAGAGGTCAGCAACAGAGTCAGACAGGTCAGGATTGACATAAAAAGGACACAGGGCAGACACAAGCTCTACTCATTGGAGACCTCGTATAGAACAAACTGCAATACTACAGCAACTGGTTCTACTACAGCAACTGGTTCTCCCCAGGCTTAAATTGTCCCTTTGACACAAAGTGGAAAATGCAAAAACATGTAAACACTGACGAGCTATCATGTACACCCACACACAGATGTTTGCAGGCACACCTTACAGGGCAAATGTGAAGCTTGCATGTGTATGTCTAAATTGCACATACATAGAATTAGACACTAGAATGCCCATGGACACCCATGTGGGCCAAGTGTCAAACCCAGGCAGGTAGCTGAGTGTGACACTACCAGTGAATGCAGGAGCCAGTACATGCAGTTGGAAGCCACTGGGCAATTTCGTGATGAATCAGCAGTGTAGCTGCAGTGAATTTGGACAGCATTTTCCGCAAGTGCAGACCTGTGGAAATGTTTCTGAAGAATCTTTCAACGCATGTAACATTAACCACTTTATAAATGCCATGAATGCTCCAAATCCAACATTTAATAATCCAGATGTTCAGTGGAAGTTTCTGAAAGCAGTAAATTGTTTGAGAATAAATGTTAAAATATTTTGAGGACATTTCCCAGCAGTAAATGTGTGGCAATTCAAGAGAGAATATTGGGTCAGTCCAGCAATAATTCATTTCTTAAGAGGCCCCGTAGAGTACTTGTTGTTATTGATTTTACTCAGCTGCCTTTTCCTGGATATTGTCTTTGTAGTGCTCTAAGAAATGTAATAAGGGATGCAGGCAGAGACAAGAGCAGATGATGCTACAAAGGAGACATGTTTACTTCTCCTGGTTTTTCTTGAAATGCACAGTCAAGTTCCAGAGGAAAAAAAATGAACAAATGCATTTTCATTAATTATTTCAAGTGAACACAGGCAGGGTGACTTTTTTGAATTATAGCTTCAGGTCTTGAGTGTGTACTAACACTGGTATTGTTGTCGTGTTAGCTTTCTTTTTATTGTAATGTGTAAACCTACAAACACACAGCCTAGTCAGCGTTCATCTGAAATTGGCATAATTTGGGTGTCGGGGAACTATTACCTAATACTAACCTCCCCCTACCTACACCTAACACCTCCAATGGGCACCCAGTTACTTGTCCATGCTGCTGCCTCTGTCAATATCCACTGCTATCCATAGTTTGGCTATGCAGCAGCAGGATATAGACAAGTAGAAGTTCAAGATAAAAGGTCAATTTTATCGGTGCACTAGACTGCATCAATAAAATTGACCTTTTATCTTGAACTCCTACTTGTCTTCATCCCCAGTGGGACATCTATAAGGTAGGACAACTTTATGCTACAATTGTTGTTGGATACTACCATATAGAGCAGGGCTGCCCAATAGGTCGATCGCGATCTACTGGTAGATCGCGACCGACTGATGGGTAGATCACGGCCGCATGGCGCGTCCCATCAAATCCAGCTGCTATAGATTGCGGCTGTTTGGCCGCATCCCATCAGATTCTGCTGCCGCTACTCGCGGCTAATCAGGGAAGGCATGGGGAGGGGAGATGCGCGGCTAAAGGGGAGGGCCTCTCCGTTCAGCCACGCATCTCCCCATCCCTTCCCTGATTGGTTGCGAGCAGCAGCAGCAGAATCTGATGGGATGCAGGCACATCTGAAACCCGTCGGAACAAACGGCCGATGTCTTGTCCACCCTCCGTGTAGAAGAAAATGGGGCTGAAGGAGAGGAGACCGGGTTGCAGACACTAACGCTGGAACTTGAGGGAGGTAAGTGATTACAGTAATTATTGGGCATGGCACCTATACTTAGCTATATTTACTGGGCACTGACACTTGCTACATGTACTGGGCACCTATACTAAGCACTTATACTTAGCTATCTATACTGGGCACCTATATTTGTTACATGTGCTGGGAACCTATACCTAAGCACCTATAATTAGCTATCTATATTGGGCACCTATATTTGTTACATGTACCGGGCACCTATACTAAGCACTTATAATTAGTTATCTATACTGGGCACCTATATTTGTTACATGTACTGGGCACCTATACTAAGCACTTATAATAAGCTATCTATACTGGGCATTTGTTACATGTACTTGGCACCTATACCTAAGCACCTATAATTAGCTATCTATACTGGGCACCTATATTTGTTATATGTACTGGGCACCTATACCTAAGAACCTATAATTAGCTATCTATAATGGGCACCTATATTTGTTACATGTACTGGGCACCTATACTAAGCACCTATAATTAGCTATCTATAATGGGCACCTACGTACTGTATATTTGCTACATGTACTGGGCACCTATAATAAGCACCTATAATTAGCTATGTATAATGGGCACTTATACTAAGCACCTATAATTCGCTTTCTATACTGGGCACCTATATTTAGCTACATGTACTGGGCACCTATAATTAGCTACCTGTACTGGGCATCTATACTTAGCTACCTATACTGGGCACCTATACTTAGCTACCTATACCGGGCACCTATACTTAGCTAACTGTACTGGTAGATCTCTTGGTCGCGACAAATTTCAAAGTAGCTTGCGACTCAAAAAAGTGTGGGCACCCCTTATATAGAGCTATATTTATATAATTATACACATTCTCTACCTCGGACGCCTCCTACTTGTTTTAATATAGTTGATACCCCTAATTATTTAGGGGAGATTTGGTTGAGGCCTCTCGACCGACTAATCAACTTTTGGAGCAGAGATCACCCAGGAACCAAAGGCTGAGTGGGGACGGTAGTAAACTTTGCAGTTTTGGACACCAATTTAGTTTTACCAGGATCCTCAGCACTGCATGGAGAACATTACATAAATTACCAAAACAGCCTCTGCAAAAAAAGCCTTTGTGCAAGAGAGGTATATGCAGAGCAAAAGAAATGGTTTAGTTATGATCACCATTACTCAAAGCACATATAGAGGTGATAATTTCCACCACAGCACCAATAAAGAGCTAATGCTGTGGCTGAAGGAGTGCCCCATGTATGCCCCTCAGCTGTGGAGGTCCTGGTGTGGTTGCAATCTCTGCATCCCCTATTACTACACCACTGGGCAGCAGGTCAATAGAACTTGTGTAAAAAATAGCTATAAACTACTGTGAAAAGCTGCATAAGAAATGCATAGAACTGTCATTGAACTGTCTCTTGTCTTACATTCTTATATCATCTGTCATACTATAATGCTCCCTAGAAGCCTAATATCATCTAGATTTTTTAATGAGGCTTTTAATAGTGCAAGGAATGGTAACATCATTTGCCAAGCCTTGAATGTCACCCATATCCTGTTGCTCTTTCTAATGATATCATAAAAGACGGGAAGTGGGGAGAAAACTCTGCAATAGAAATACAGACAGCAATAAAGATATTTCTTGTTTACAGAAAGGAAGGTTTAGAACCTATGTTAGGTTTTATTGCTGTCTTTGTTTCTATTGAATACATTTCATTAATTTCCTGTTTTTTTCTCTCATATGTGACAAAGGACAGGAAATGAACAACACAGACAGCATTGAAAACAGCAATGGCTCTAGCCTTGGTCATGTTTTTTAATTAAAAACAAACACTTTGGGTGGAGTTTGGCTTTAACAGATAACATGAAGATGGCTGTATTAACTGCCCTTATTTTTCCGGTCCGCACCCCCCATAGCATAGACTATTATTACTGCATCAAAATTCAAGGTTTTTAAATGTAAGTTAAGTGCTGATCCAGATATGGGATATTAACAACAGTAATATGAGGATGCATTTCACTTTTTCCTGTCAGGGTGAAGAAATTAAAGGAGACTTTGGTTGCAGTGCAACAGCTGGATAAGAACATGAGCAGCCTGAGATCATGGCTGGGTCACATAGAATCAGAGCTGTCCAAACCTATCGTGTATGAAACCAGCGATTCAGAAGAGATTCAAAGGAAACTAAATGAGCAGCAGGTAAACCCAAAATAAGTATGGTACATCACTCCTGCCGGTAACAGGAGTAAAAGCGTTAATAGCATTGGCACCACATCGTGGGATGTCCAAGTGCACGAGCCCACTTTGCTGTCAATGCACCAGCGGTGGAACTAAGAAACGCAGCTCAGTGGCCTTCATTCAATCAGGTATGTTAACAGAGTTACTGTACTGAAATGGATGAGACCGGTTGTGCAACACTAATGTTTTACAATGCATGGTGTCTAAAGCTGCTTAACCACTTCAGCCTTCAGTCGTTTTCACTTTATGCATCCGAGCAATTTTCACCTCCCATTCATTAGCCTATAACTTTATCATTACTTATCACAATGAACTGATCTATATCTTGTTTTTTCCGCCACCAATTAGGCTTTCTTTGGGTGGTACATTTTGCTAAGAGCCACTTTACTGTAAATGCATTTTAACAGGAAGAATAAGAAAAAAAACGGAAAAAAATCATTATTTCTCAGTTTTCATCCATTATAGTTTTAAAATAATACATGCCTCCATAATTAAAACTCACGTATTGTATTTGCCCATATGTACCGGTTATTACACCGTTAAAATTATGTCCCTATCACAATGTATGGCGACAATATTTTATTTGGAAATAAAGGTGTATTTTTTCCATTTTGCATCTATCACTATTTACAAGTTTAAAATAAAAAAAATATAGAAATATTTCATCTTTACATTGATATTTAAAAAGTTTAGACCCTTAGGTAAATATTTACATGTTGTTTTTTTTTATTGTAATGCTTTTTGTTTTGTTTTTATATATTAAACATTTTATTTGGGTATTTTTTGGGAGGTTGGGATGTAAACAGTAGTCTTAGAGTGTAAATGTATGTTGAGTTAAATCTTTTTTACTTTTAGTTGTAGTTTTACTTTTTGGCCACAAGATGGCGGCCATGAGTTTGTTTACATGACGTCACTCACAGAGAGACGCATGGGGGACGCAACAGCCAGAAAAAGCAAAGCTTCTGAGAGAAGCTGTCGCTTTTTCTGCGGGGGAGAGGAATCAGTGATCGGGCACCATAGCCCGATTCACTGATTGCCAGGCTAATGAACCGTGGCCGGGTGCACGCGCGCGATCGGCCGCGGGAGCGTGCGTACGCGCACATGGCCTCCTGGGCGTAGCTAGTACGTCCAGGAGGCCAAAGTAGTTAAGCAATTAATTATTACAGCTGTCTACGATTTACAGTAGCAAAAAGGATAGTAAAATAATATATACCCTCCTTGATTCCAGTCTTATATATTGCATCACTTTGAATTATGAGGATTGTTAGCATCAGGCATCTAAACAGTGTATTGCAGGGATCTCAGTCAAATGCAAGTATCATAAATGGTTTCTCAGCTATGCATTTCTAAGCTCCGGGTCAACCTTATTCATTGCAGCATGTTAAAGTCGTGAAAATAGACAGGCCCTTATTCAATTCACTTTTTCTCCTAAGGTTTCTCGTTGGTGATTTGCAAAGAAGCAGAGGTGCCAAAAGGATAAATATAGCTAAAATCATTAAAAACAGAGGATGCAGCGGTGGACTTACCTCTTCCAAGTAGACACAAAAAATTGTTGATATTGTAAAATAAAGCAATTTTATTGACATACTCCAAAGTTACAAAGCTACAATATCAACAATATATTGTGTCTACTTGAAGTAGGTAAGTTCACCGCTACCTCCTCTATTCTTAACGATTGTAGCTATTTTTATCCTTTTGGCACCTCTGTTTCTTTGCAAATTGTCTGAGTCTACCCTTGGTGGAGGGACCATCTTTTCCTTATCTACGGAGAGTGACTTCTTAATCTTGAGTGGGGACAGGTCTAATCTCCCCATCTGCATTTACAGTGGTTGCCTGAGAGGAGACCCTAGTTTTTGAGTATAACTATACTTGCTTTACATTTATCCATTCATTGCCAGTACTTACTACACTATAGTGGGCTCTCGGTGTCACCCTTGTGTTCTCCTAGGTAATATTTTCCCACCTTACCAATAAATGCCTTTTAAGCCATCAGCAAGCAAGATAATAGAATCATTTTGACAGTACTTTTTACACCTACTTTTTGTAGTGTTACTTTTCAATTGAAGAGTTGAATGAAAAGTTATTTTAACCACTTTATGACAACCTGACTTATAAAAATGTCCTGCTAGAGCCTCTTAATGGCTCCGGGCTGTTTTTATAAGTCGAACAGTGCTGCTGACGCTGTGCGCGTGCATGTGTGCACGCATGCACGTGCGCGCTCCCGTGAGGTGCACGTGCATCCCTGTGCACGTGCACGTGAAAATTGTGGGTAAAAAAACACCAAAAAAGATACACCTTTATTTTGAAATGATATATTGTTACCATACTTTGCACTAGGGACATAATTAAAATCTTGTGATAACCAGGACAAATGGGCAGATGAAATGTGTGGGTTTTATGCACAGTAGCAGTGTTTATATTAAAACCATAGGGGATGAAATTGGAGAAATAGTGTGTTTTTTAATTTTTTCCTTGTATTTCCCTTTAAAATGCAGAGAAAATAAAGTAATTACTGAAAACAAATATCAACCCCAAAAAGCCCAATTTGTGGTGAAAAAAACAAAGTATGCTTCACTTTAATGTGGCACACACAGTGTTGCAATGTGGTTGCCACTATAGGTGTTGCATTGGCGCGTTGCAAAGCAATCATTATCCCGCACCGCAATGCACCACTGTACACGTATCCTAAGGTGTGTAACTCTTGCTGCCACCAGATTCATCTTGAAAGCAGAGCAGCAGTGACAGCACCTGGTTGTCGATGTGTAAATGTGGATATGATGCTGCAGTGAGACACATTACTATGTTCTCTTAGTTTTAATAGTACCACATGAAGCTATAGGCCCATTATACCAGCAGCTCTGTGTGTGCCTGGCATTCAGGGGCATAAAGAGGATTTGCATATTTGGGAGTAATGCATCATGGGAAACCACACTTGATCACTTAAAGGCAGAATTATGGCCTACATAATTATTTTCATAGAAGCCTCTTTCGTAACACTGTTTATTTACAGTTTCATAACAAGCACGTGTATTTGAGGCTTTGATTACATTTGCTTAAAGCTGAACCCCAGCAAACAGGAAAATATTGTTTTTCCTGCCAAGGGGTTTGTTATTCCATTCAGCTAGCCTGGCGATTTACTAAGAAGAACCACATGTCTGACACTAGTATTACCAGTTAAAGCTTTTCAACTGCCTGCCAAATGGACTGTGTGCTGGTCTGGTAATCATACTTGTTCACTGTTCAAGGAGTAGGCAGTTAGCACAACAAGCTGCAATGCTTAAATAGGCTAAGCAGTTCAGCAGATGTGTGAATCATTATGTTTGTCAAACATGAATCTTGTTGGAAGTGAATAGTTCACTTTTTTTTAACTGTTACTGCTTTGCCTGGATTTCCAATTATCTGATAATAGGCCATATGCAATTCACTTTTTCTCCTGAGTTTTCTCCTAGGAGATAATTTTTCATGTTCAATTTTGATTAACTTTTTAGCACTTTGCAATAGAAAAAGTACCAAAAAGTAGGGGAAAAAGTACTGTTAAAATTATTTTGAGTATTTTTTTGCTTGCTAGTGGTGTAAAATTTTATTTACAAGCTGAGATGTAAGTATCACATAGGTTAAAACCTAGGTGAAAAAGTGAATTGCATATGGCCCACTGTTTGTTTATGACTTGTTTATGAAGGTTACTCTTCTCCATCATGAATTGTAGTAAGTTAACTCATCACATTCAGGCCCATATGCAATTCACTTTTTCGCCTAAGTTTTCTCCTAGGTGATATTTTTAAACTTGACAATAAAATGCCTTTTAAGCCACCAGAAAGCAAGAAAATACTCAAAATAATTTTGATAGCACTTTTTCATCTACTTTTTGGTACCTTTTTAGTTGAAACATGCTGGAAAGTTACTTTAAATCAAAGATAAAAAATTATCCCCTGGGAGAAAACTCAGGTGAAAAAGTGAATTGCATATGGGCTCAGTATGAAGACACTAGGGCCTGATCCAATTAAAGTTTTCTCCTAGGTGATGATATTTTACATCTGATCAATAAAATGCTGTTTAACCACTTGAGGACCCACCCTTTACCCCCCCTTAAGGACCAGCGCTGTTTGTTGGGATCTGTGCTGGGTGGGCTCTGCAGCCCCCAGCACAGATCAGCGGGCACGCAGAGCGATCAGATCGCCCCCCTTTTTTCCCCCCTATGGGGATGATGTGCAGGGGGGGTCTGATCGCTCCTGCCTGCAGGCATGTTGCGGGGGGGCACCTCAAAGCCCCCCTCCGTGGCGACATTCTCCCCCTCCCTCTCCTATCTGTCTCCTCTGGGGATCGGGGCTGCACAGGACGCTATCCGTCCTGTGCAGCCAGTGACAGGACGTACCCTGTCACATGGCGGCGATCCCCGGCCGCTGATTGGCCGGGGATCGCCGATCTGCCTTACGGCGCTGCTGCGCAGCAGCGCCGTACAATGTAAACAAAGCGGATTATTTCCGCTTGTGTTTACATTTAGCCTGCGAGCCGCCATCGGCGGCCCGCAGGCTATTCACGGAGCCCCCCGCCGTGAATTGACAGGAAGCAGCCGCTCGCGCGTGCGGCTGCTTCCTGATTAATCAGCTTGCAGCTGGCGACGCAGTACTGCGTCGCTGGTCCTGCAGCTGCCACTTTGCCGACGCACGGTATAAGCGTGCGGTCGGCAAGTGGTTAAGCCAGAAGCAATCAAGAACATTCTCAGAATAATTTCGACAGTAAATTTTCAGCTACTTTTTTGGTACTTTTCCAATTGCAAAGTGCTAAAAAGTTATTTTTAACAGAAGGTGAAATTTATCTCTTAGGAGAAAACTTAGGAGTAAAAGTGAATTGCATCAGCCCCTATACATTTTATAGAACTATTTATTCATACTCACTATATTAAGAGCACAAATTACTGTATCAATGCTAATTATGCATAAAATGACATAAAAGATGTGCGTGATGTTTTTGTGGTCAATACATTTTTTATTAATGATCCACCAATGGCATGAATAGGACAGTTATTAGCATTCACCCATGATAATAGTGCATGGTACAGTATTATTATGGCTCATTAGATATTGCACAACTAAAATGGGAGTATTGAAATTAATCATCCTTTTCACACATTACTTGTTACGAAGTATTGCTTTATATAAGTGTTCATAAAACGTTTTCAGAGTTCTGGCTGGATAGTGTAATGGTTAAGGGCTCTGCCTCTGATGTAGGAGTCCTGGGTTCAAATCCTGGTTCTTCCTACTCAGTAAGCCAGCACCTATTCAGTAAGGAGTTCATTGGGCAAGACTCCCTAACACTGCTACTGCCTACTGAGTGCGCTCTTGTGGCTGCCTCGCAAGCGCTTTGAGTCCGACAGGAGAAAGGCGCTATACAAAAAAAGGAATTATTATTATTATTATTCTCTGCAGCTTATGCCATTATACTGTAGATAGTGACTGTTCTCTTCTTAGAAACATATATAAAAATAAACTATTTAGAAAAAGAAGCGATTATGTGCTTAACTGAGAACAACACCTTAGTTTAAATATATAGTATATTGTATAGTATTTGGATAAAGCATGCAGGTTGAATGACCCAACACCTTCTTGGGCTTGACTCACAAAACAGTGCAAATGCATAGCATGCAATGTAATGCACGTGAAGATTTGCGCGCATAAAAATCAATGTGCGCATGCGTACAAAGGTTTTCGTGCACGTAACTCTTTACACGTGCAAACCTTCACGCGCATTACATTGCGTGCTAAGCGCATAGCACTGTCATGCTATGTGCTAGCACTGTTTTGTGAATCAAGCCCCTTATCTCTCTATGAAAATTCCAAGTAAAAATCTCCTTCACTGAACTTCTGCTGCTACTAGAAAATTGATGATAACATTCCCATAATTTTTCTTTCTGAGCACATTAGTTTAGTGGCACATCTATGGATTGATTCCACCTCCTCAACCACAGTAGGACTAATTACCTTAGAAATTACAGCTGTGGCAGGCTCCCTGCATTCTCAAAACTATATGTATCTTTATTGGATGGTCTGGGGGATCTTTACACCATTATGATGTCTATTTGGGTGAAGGCACAGAGGACAGTGGAAATGCCCAATTTTGCGCTAGCACCTTTTATCCTTCGTTTCAAATATGATGTTAATCTCATTTTTGAATTATATTTTTCATATGAATTTATTATTTTTGTTTTTGTTTTGTTTTTTTTAGATGAGGCTTTATAGTGTGTTTTGCCCTGGGGGTGGACTTTAACTTTTCCCAAGAAATCCCCTCCCCGACTTGTACTAGGAAAGGGTAGCTAGGACAATGCATGAAGGAAAGTAAGGTCTGTCAGAAGTTACAGGTCAGAGCTGGGAAGTGTGAGGTGCCAAACATTCAATTCAACTATTCAGATAGCCAGAGTCCCCTTGACAGACAGCAATAAGCAGACAGAAATAAGCAAGGGAGAGTGATTGATCCTTTAGCAGATCACACTCTGAAGTACAAAAAGCTGTGTTCTTCAGGGTAGAAGATAAGTAAAACCAGAATAAGAAAATTTGTATATAGAATATAGAAGAGACCTGTCCATGACAAAAAAAAAATTCTGTGAGCTGGCCACAGTCAAAATGAATAAGGTTACTTGTCCTGTGAGGTTCAGTGGACATAGTCAGCCTTTGAGTATGCTGCCATGTAAATGCCCAGAAACATGTTTTGGATTGCTTTAGTAAACATAAATTTCTGGAATGATTCTCAAGGAATATTATGAGTTCTTATGACTTAGTTAACTGAACATTGGCTGAAATGCCTGTTAAGTTTCTATTAGCAAGGATAGGACCCAACATGTTCATCATTACACTAGATGGCATTCTATTCCATGAAGCTATGTGCTGGATTGTTTGTAAGGATCAAAGTACCTTGGAGGACATTTGAGTCTTTATAGTATCTGTATGGCTATTCAAGGAAAATAAAAATTCTTTGTTTCTACTTTTTATTTCAGATTTGATTTAATGCCAGTCTGTGGCAATTTTTTTGTGCTACCTCTTACAAACCTCTTACTTTTTTAATTTTTATAGTACTAATATGATTATAATTCAGAGTGACTTTATCTTAAATCATGGGCAGAAGAAAATGGAGTGACATGGGGACTTACTGCAGTCGGAACTTAGGAGAAGGGAACCCATGCTTCAAAAATCCAGTCGTCTTAAAGGAGAAACTGTTTTTAACCCCCTAAATAGTTCACTTTTTAAATGGGACAGATAGATGTTAATTTACTAAGTAGCTGGAAAACACATCAGTGGACCAGTAAACCTGGATTGTATGTTTTTCAATCTTATCTGTTATTAGATGACTAGAGCGCACAAGAGAGGGTCCGCACTCGTCACTTGAAGATAACCTTTATTGAAGACATGTCAAAATACAAACTAGGCAGGCATCATGGAGCTGACATGTTTCGGACTATCCGTCCTTAATCATAGCACACGATGATAGATGACTAGAGCTTGCAAGCACCACCAGGTCAATATTAAAACATGCAGATGAGCTGGAAGGATTATGAATTTGCACTTTGTTGTTGCAAGTATTTACCTATTGAAGGGAAAAAACACTTTCCCTTCAATTTATTTCTACTCAATAGTAGGATTAAGGGCAAACATTCAGCTTTCTTGCATTGTTCATCTGTGTATTAAACATTCCCAGTTCATGTTTTAGCTGACAAAACTGGCAGACAGACATATCAAAGGCTCTAGCCATTCAGTGTATTAATGCATTTGTTGACAACGATTTGCAAAAGTTACTACTTTACTGTTTCATGGTTGCAAAGAAAAGCCATTTGAGTGTGTCACATTCTGACAAATCTTATCTGACTTCAAATTAAAATGGAATGATAATTTTTAAAAACATTAGCTTACAAAAAGACTTGTGCTGCTCTGATCACATTTAGGACAATTCTGTAGCACTAGTAGAGTTTCCTTTTAAATCACAATTCTTCCTGTGAGTGTATGCATGCGGCGGCAGCAGCAGCAGTAGTATGATTTTTTTTAATTAAAGACCCTTTCAGCAACTCCACTATGGCGTAAGATAACCCAGACGTGGTCTGCAAACTTTCACTATTTGATAGTAGAAAATGTATAAAAATGCAGTCCACTTTTGCTGAATCTCCTATGTTCTACAGCTAGAGGGAATCATAATAATATATATAAAAATGAACTTTTTTTCTTGTTTTTGTTTTTCAGCGCAGGTTAAAATATGAAAACATGAGATGCTGTTGTACTTGAGTTCTCGTGGAAGTATCATCTTGTTTTTATTTTCTTGCAGAAATGCAGTAGTCTGCATAAACATGGATACAGATGTATTAAAATCAATGCTAGAAAAATTGGAGCAAAACGGATGCAAAAATGTAGCAGTAAAGGACAAAGCAGCAAAATATCCATAGCTCTGGCTTTGATAAATCTGACACAATATGTATAATTGATACTGATTGATGTTGCAGTTTAGCTCTCACTCATGTCTTTTTGGATACAACAGTTCTGGTTTCCGACAGATTGCCCAATTCTATGTGTACAGCAGAAGTACAGCGTGTTACGACACTATAATGCATGTGTTTCAGGAGCTGCAGAGAGACATAGAAAAGCACAGTACGGGAGTTGCCTCGGTTCTGAATCTCTGTGAAGTCCTGCTACATGACTGTGATGCTTGTGCCAATGACAGCGAGTGTGATTCCATTCAGCAGGCCACTCGCAGTCTGGATCGCAGGTGGAGGAACATCTGTGCCATGTCTATGGAGAGACGACTCAAGTAAGTTCTTAAACATCATGTAGTCCATGCAGGTTAAAAAAAGAAACTTCATGTCATTATAGTGGCCAGCAGCTTATGCAGTGTGTTTATAGGAGTGTGTTTATACAATTGCTTTTTGTTGAATCTCAGAGGTTTGTGGTGAAAAGGGATGTTGTAACATACGTCCTCCCTCTGTCTAACAAATTACTGTATTGTCAAAAAAGGGGGTGTGGCTTTAAGGCAAACTAAACCCTTTTTTTACATTAAAGCTGGTTACATGTGATCCCATTACAAGTCAAAGTATGCATCCCCTTTCATACTAAAATTTCAGCCCATTATATGTACCGGTATCTATATTTGCG